>NC_046659.1:1212798-1225760 GCF_010883055.1 Belonocnema kinseyi
TTTTCCATTTTTAAGAAAAACACAGAGGCGTCTTGTTCAGTGTGCTCTGAAACCTAAACTAACATGGCGATCGGGCTGAAACTATAGCTACAAGCTATCAAAATGAATCATCGTGAAAGCATTACAATCTATTATTAACATAAAAATTCTCTGAAAGAATTTTTGACCCTATAGGGAAGGAACTAGCTTCATCAAAAGAAAGTTGTTTCATGACCTTCAATGCCAAATATGGAGCTGCTGCAGCTCCGTACGTTACAGTTAGTAACTGGAATGACTGCGGAGAAATTTCAGGGTTATCACGAAAGACTATACGTTGATAGTCAATGTCACGTTCAACGATCCGTATTTGATGATACATTTTCGAAATATTAGCGCATAATGCCACTTTATGCATACGCCAGCGTATGATAATGATAGGGAGCTCTATTTAGAGTTTAGGTCCTATAAGCATATGTGGACTTAAGCTTCTACCATTGGTGGTAAAGCTTGTAGCACAAAATACTACGCGTAAGCGTGTTGTAGTTGAATTATCTTTTATAACATGATGGTGAGGTATATATACCAGTTGTTCATTAGTGAAGGGATCGCATAAAGATACACGGCTCATGTGATGAAGCGATTCATATTCACTCATAACATTTGAATACAATGTTTTATACTCATATTAAAAAGCTAATCTTAGTTTAATACCAAACAATTGCTTTCGTGCTATAGGAAATGAGACACCAATATTAATTGGTGGACCAGATTTAAATGGTAACCGTACAATGTACCGTCCCGCTTTATTACGGGAGTGAGTTTCAGCGAAATGAGTTTTACATTTTTTCTCATCTTCGGTGAGATGATTCACTTGAGGGATTTCTTCAATTTCCCAAAATTTATTCAGAGCGAACGATATCTCATCGACCTGACAGCAATGGCGAACCTTAACACTATCGTTCAACAGAGCCGTCGCACCGTCTAATGCACCAACAACAATCCATCCAAAGATTGTGGCTTGAGCAATTAGGGCTCTAACAGGGCCTTTCATTAGACCTTGTTCCATTATTGCTGAATAGACATCAGCAGCTAGCATTTATTCAATCAGATCCTGAGAAAAAGGTTCAGGATCTGCTATAGTTAAGCCTTGCAAGTGAGACCAAGCATCGGGATAAATATCATGATTAATCGAAGGATTGTAAAAAGTCACATCTTGACACACAAATGTGTCCATTGTCAGTTTAGCATCTGAATTAACTAGTGATTCAATATTTAATTTGACTATTGCAGTAGCTGTGGTTAAATGCACTGATTGATCAGAACGAGGGTCGATCATCGCTCGCACTATTTGAGAGCGTCGGCTTATTCGAATTTGACTCAATTTTATCATTCATATGATGTGACACTAATGATGTGTTACTAAGTTTAGGATATTCATTAGTAGCGCCTAAAGATTGTTCCCAAGCTTTTTTAATTTGTTTATCAAGCCGATTTACAGCATGGTGTATAAACAACCAATCGCGTTGAAGTTGCGCATCCCCTAAACTGTCAAGTGAAACGATAGTTGCTTTGTATTTATTATAAATGCGTTTTTATTCAGGAATCGACTCTTATAATGGGACAAGAATTGAAAAGAAATCATCTAAAACTTTATGGAAAATTAAATGCGTATCTTCATATTGTAAATTCAGTGAATTCCATGCTCTTGTGTAATTCGAATCAGTGATACTAAGCGAAATAAACATTTGAGCTTCTTCACTTTCGAGACTTGACATAAGATTATGAAGTTTCTGTACATTGGATAAGCTAGTCGAATTATCATCAAGAGATGTAAATAAGTCTCGAAAGCTTGGCTATTCTACATAATTACCTGCAAATTTTTGTAGATTTATTTACGGAAATTTCATATTCAGAGAGTTACCTTGTTGAAGTGGATTGTGAGATTGTTCGAGAAATGTGGAATTACCCAGCGGAGCTTCATGGTCTGATTTCACTTTCCAATTGCTGAGATAATTTATTGCCTCGACGTATTTATCGGAAGCATCAGCAAGTTCATCTTTGATGGAATATTCTTCTGTTTCTCCTTCATTCGATATAACGGCTGCATTGATTTGATTGTGCAGACTGACGACTGCTGCCCAACGTTCCTTTAAAATGAAAATTCTACTTCGCGTGACAGCAGCTGTCACGTTGTCTTTGCCAATTTTTTCAAAGTTTGGAATTTTGTACGATTGATGAAACCAATCGTGTAGGGGTGTGTGTTTATTAATGCTTTCAGCGAGACCATGATGAGTGAGTTATTTTGAATTTAATTCAAAGACATTGTTTCACTACTAAATTGCATTGATTCACCACTGTAGGTATACCTCGATTGTTATCGTTACCGATGTGTGTAAGGTAAGAGTGTACAGTCTTCATATTATGATTCAAAAGATCTAGAAACCATCATACTTACAAAATTAAAACGCTACTAGGAAAGAGCAAGAGAATCTGATGGGTAAAAATTATCGAAGGTATAATGTACCGACTGAAGTCGGTACCTTAAAACGGGAGGTGACGTTACTACATATAGATCAACTAATGGTTTAAATCAGCTCAATGAACATGTACAATTTAGAATAGTGCGTTACGCATTTTAGCATTTATTCTAGGCGCATAAACACAAGTGATAACGTGTTATATGGTGTTCTTCGAATTCTTGTAGCGTATGTTTTAAAATTGCAGGTGTTAAGATTTGTGGTTGCGCTCTCCCGTGTTTGCCATCATTGATAGCATCGATGGCGGCATCAATGTCTTTGTTGATTTCGTCTATTAGGAGTGTAATCAATAGAAGCTTGGTATTGACAAAACTATCTTCAGTGTTATTGTTTGTGCTAGTTTTTGTGCTAGTCCTAGTTCCTTTTAAATTTCTTGTTTTATCGATAAAGAATATAATATTAATTTAATAAACTTTGTATGATTTGATAACACTGATGCTATAGCTTTATTATCGGCATATAATTTGACAGATTCTTCCTCTGACTAACGTTAATACTTCTTTGGATGCAAATGAAGTTCCACGAGATCGCTCATAAAATTAAGGTGTAATATATTGTTTCTAACCTTTCCTCTGTTGTAATTATATTTATTTATATAATTAGTCTCCATTCTTCGTGGTAAAGATGTACCTTTTTTAATGCTTCTACATAGACATTTTTCTTTAGTTCTTCCAATGCGTAATATGCTCTAGTAGCAGTTATTATTGCACAGATGCACTTTTTGATGCACATATTGCATTCTTGCAACTAGGATCTAGTTTATTGATTTGGTATTATTTTTTATTTTTACTTTACCGCCTGGTTTGTAAGTTGCGTGTACTTTTACTATTCTTTCATCAAATTGTTTTTAAGTTTTTTCTTGTTCCAATTCAACTCTCTTTCTCTCTCTCATTTGAACGATATTGCGGTCGTGTTGTAGTTTCCTTTTCTTGATTAAATCTTGATATGTGAGGTTGTTTCATGGGGCTATTGCAGATAGGATATTGATTTCTCTACCAAAAGTGGCCTCAAATGGTGTTGTTCCTGAAGTTGTGTTTTTCATAATATTTATTGCGAAACTGATAAATTTTAAGTTATCGTCCCATTCGTTATCATTTATTCAGACATTATTAATTCAGCATTAATTCAGACAGGAAGTTTTGTCCTAGATCAGGTAAAATGTTTTTAGATGCACCAAAGATATACGAATAGTTTTCTAACAGTGCATCAATAATTGAATTTGATGTTTTGTTTTGTAAAAGCAACAGGACGGTGTACCTTGTTAATCTGTCTTGGATGCTTAATATGTATTTATTGGCTTTTCGGGTTTCTGTTAAAGGTCCAAAGATATTTAGGGCGATTTTATCATTCGGGTTTGTTGGGATTTCAGGTAATATACTAGATGTTTGGTTAGTTATTCTTGTGGTTTTTTGTAATTGGCAAATGGGACATCTTTCAACGCAATTTTTAATTTGTTGGTCCATTCCTAACCATATCTCAATATTCTTTGCTCGTTCTAAGGCATTCTTTGCCCCTTGGTAATTTGCGTGAGCTTCTTTCATGATTTGGTTCTTTTCAGTTTTAGTAAGCTCTCAAGTATTCGGGAAGCATAAATGAAATTCCGTATCTGGACAATAGATTGATAAACATTGTACTAGTTCTTGGATTAGTTCTTGTTGTACGGTAGTAAATAATGGATCTCCAAATTGTAGTTGCATTAAAGTCAATTTGCTGTCTCTCATTCCATCTATAACCCACGCTAAATGTTTTAACCAGTTCTCTTCTTCATATTTCGGCATGCTTTCTTTTGTAATTAGCATCAATAATTTTCCTACAGCATTTGGTTGAATTTCTACTCTCTCGTTGGTAACAGGGTCTAATGGCCATTTCATGAATTCATGGTAGCAGTTGACTTAAGGGTTTCCAGGTGTTTTTTGCGCATTGTCTCCCGCGCCGGAATCTATGGATGGATCGGGTTTCTCTTCGCTGAATATGTTAACTTTTTCTTGTGGTTTTAGTGTTTTAATATCGGTGATTTTGTGTTTTGTCATTATAGGCTCTGGTATTTTTAACTTCTATTTTTGAGAGGCCATAAAAGAGCTTTGTGGTCGGTTTGGATTTAAAAGGGTTTCCAATCAGATATTGTCTTAGTCTTTTAATTGCACACATTATGGCTTGTAATTATTTTTCGCTGGTGCTATGATTTTCTTTAGCTTTATTTAATGTTCTTGATATAAATAAACAAGAGTGTCCTTTTTGTGATAATACTGCATAGTACCTTTTTTGATGTATTAAAACTCTTTGTACATGTAGGCGTCCAATCAAAGATAGTATTCTTCTGTATTAATTTCGGGTCTGATATATTCACACTTAAAAGGTTCTTATTTTAATTGAAGTATTTTAATTCTATCTAAGACGGTGACTGAGTTTTTGTTATGATCTTCCAAGGTTTCTCCAAATATTACAATATCATCAATATAGACGAAGCATTTCTTTCCTAGAAGTCTCCTTAATGCGTTGTCCATCATTCTTTGAAATGTGACCGGAGCAATTTTGAGATTATTATTAATGGATTTAATGAAATCTTCTATATCCATATTGCCCTGTCCGTTTAGGACATAAATTGTTCTAATTATGTCCTTTGCAAGTATATTTTGTTCCAGTAATGGTTTTGTTTCATTTTTGTGCTTATTATTTGTATGAGATGTCGTAAGTGTAGTTCCTGCTTTATTTATTGCACTGATAGCCCTTGTAAGTTGTGTTTGAAATCTTTATCTAAAAATTGTATTTGGGAGAGCCGTTTATGATTTTCCTTTGCTCCTGTGGATAGGTTTATTTTTAGCCAATTTATTTCAGCTAATAAGATTCGCGTTCAAACCTTGGTTTGTTCGCATTGTACTGCAACAATGCCAAGAAACTTCAGGGAGTTCTTGTTTTTATTGACGGGCACAGAGGCACACTTCTCATGCCTATTATTGCTTTTTTCACTTGCTATTATTGTTTTAAAGACCGTCGATTTTTTCTTTTTTGCTGGATTGGATGTTTTATACTGCGTTGATCTGCTGTTTGTATTCAAAGGAGAGGTTTCGCTGCATTGAAGACTACGCTGATGCATCGTAGTTTACTTTTCTTGTCATCCGCCTGGTTGCGGGCCTCGTAGCGTTATTATCGCATTACGTTGCATACCCTTTCAATTTTACTTTTTTAGAATCGAACTTTAATTAGTTTACTTCGTAGAATAACCTACTTAATTCCGATATTAGTTTTACCAATTAAATTCGGTTCTTAAATGACGGACTATTCCAAGGAGAAAGTCCGCAGTTTTTGTAGAATTTCGTGAAATTCTAAATGGCAATGCTGATTTACGGGCTTTTTCTTGGAGAAAGCCTGAGTTTTTCCAAAGGTTTGTCACTTGAATAATCCTATTTTGAGTGTCTAATTATTTCCGTGGATATTACTACCGTTGGAGCACTATACCTTCAGGATGGCCAGAAACGTTATGCGCAAAAACGTATTTTTGTAATTTTTAAAGTAACCGAATTGCGTTGGGCAATTCGGTATTTATTCATTAACTCTTTGGATTAAATGTACAAGATTCCGGTCGTTTAGGGGAAAAAAGGAAATTTTTTTCAGATTCCATTGGGAACATTTTATGGTGGTTAGAGAATGAGATGTATTTTTTGTATATTACTAGTTCAAAATTTGTTATTGTATCATTCTGAGAGATCTTACAGAATACAATATAACGTTTCGACAACACGTTGCACATTGGGGACGGAATGTTCAAAACCACCTACAGGTCGAATATCTTAACCTAATCAAACAAAATTTAGCCTGAAATGATTGTAAATGAATTTTAATTAAACTCCCGAAGACAAATTTTTCAAAATGATTTATTTAAACAAATAGTTTAAATAATTTTTTTTTTGCAAAACTAATGGCAAACTTGAAATTAATGCACGAAAAAACCATTTAGTTAACATATGTTGTATTTGTAATATTGTTTATTTCCTTACAGACGTTGAAAGCCTTATTATAATTTAATACAGATTATGAAAAATTAATTATTTAGTCATATGGTTGTAACAAATTGTGTTTTAAATATAAAATATAGTGCTTCGGACATATTTTTTAAGTAGAATTCGATTTTAGAATTAATTTTGAAAACAAATTAAAATTAGTAATAATTTATTTAAACAATTTGTTTTAGCAAAAGAAAAACTAATGGAAAATTTTAAATCAGCTATGCCTCAAACTCCGTAAATTCTATATGGCTTATCTAGTTCATGAGGCGAAATCTTATATTTAAGGAAAGGTTATACAATTAAGTTTTAAAAAACTTAATTTCGCCATATTTTTTTTTTTTAAATGTTTGAGCAAATTGTTTTAAAAATTTGGGCTTCATGAGTCTCTTTGTAATTCAATCACAAACATTTCTGGCTGCATTTTGTTTAATTTGGTTAAGATTAGCGAACTGTACGTGTTTTTAAACGAAATTATTGCTACATCCCCAACGTGCGTCGATTGTGCTCATCAAATATACAAAAATAGGCATTTTTGTGCCAAAAATGTAAAATAAAGGGAGTGCTGTTCATGGTACAGATTTAATTCTTTAAGTATTTATAGTGTAATTCAATAGAGACGTACCTAAGAGAGGTTTTGTTGTGGTATTACATTCCAGTTTTAAAGTTATAGAAATTGTACGAGGTCGTAGGTAATGATGAATCATGATAAAGATGAATAATAATAATAATAATAATAATAATAATGTTAATACAAAATGTTAATACTCTACTCTGCCTGTGAGACATAAGACCGGATTGCAAATAATTATTTAATAAAACTGTTTGCTACGATTAATACCATTTATGTGCCGTGTGACAGTCGCGCCTGTGTAACGGCACAGAAATGACATGCGTTTTATGGACGCAACGTTCTGCGCTCTCCAAGTCGAAATAAATTGTTATTCGTTAAAATTTAATCATTTGTGCAGAAGTAAACCGATTCACAAGTACAAACATGGAATCTGTTATTGATAATAAGTACAATTGAATTTATAAATTCAAAACTTTAAATAATTTATATTTTTCCTTTAAATTGTTGAAAACTTATGATACAATTTTTTCACATAGTCAGCAAGCAATCGTTTTAAAAAGAAGTGCAAAAGTCATTTTGACCGTGAGTGACAGCCGAGTTATTTCTTTTAATAAGTAAATAGAAACCTATTCTAATACATATATGAAAATTAGCTGCTACTTTTTGCAACTTTGTTCTTGATCTGCATTTTTCTTCGGCGGCCAAAGCGCGGGGGCACACTGGGACGAAATTGCGAAAAGCTGGCCAAAAGTGTAAAATGTTCATAAAATGGGTCAAGTTTCGTTATCCACGGGTTTTAGGATCGCTTATTACGAATCCAATGTCAAAAATGTCAAAAACAAAATGGCGAATCCAATATGACGGACGAGTATGTTGAATAAATTTTCGATTTTTTGGAAAATTGGTATCAGGAGGTTTTTAAGATTACTGATTATGAACCTGATGTCCAAAGCTCAAAAAACAGAATTGCGCATCCAATATTATGATAATTTCAAAATGTTATTTAGCGTACTAGTCTGCCATATTGGATCCCCCATTTTGCTTTTTGAGTTTTTGACATCAGATTTGTAATCAGCGATCTTGAAAACCTCCTAATACTAATTTTCAAAGAAATCAAAATTTGATTTAACATACTCGTCCGCCATTTTGGATCAGTCATTTTGTTTTCAGAATTTTTGACATCGGATTCGTAATCAGCGACCTTGAAAACCCCCTGATACCAATTTTAAAAAAATCATTTTTTATCATATTCTTCCGCCATATTGAATCCGCCATTTTGTTTTCAGAATTTTTGACATCGGATTCGTAATCAGCGACCCTAAAATCCGCGAGTAACAAAACTTGGCCCATTTTATAAATAATTTATACGTTTGGCCAGGTTTTCGCAATTTCGTTCCACTGTGAGGCGGAGTGAGGCAGCAATTATAAGTAGTAGAAGATAGTTGTATTGCAGATATTTGTAGTTGTTCTCGACACAAATTATTTGGTCTCGTTTATTCACATAGTAAACAGGGGCGCTATGTATTGTTATATTTCTTCGTTCACGCACTCACTCTAACGGTGGTGGCTTGGGACAAAGTGAGCGAAGGCATAAGGCAGTTGTCTTCGTCATCGAATAATTAAACGTATCCTTTATTAGTATTCCAATGTTAACATTTCTGATAGTTATATTAGATAGAGTTAGTATGAAAAATAAGACTATTGTAAACTCCACTAATGCCATCCAAATCTGATCTTGAGTTAACAGTGTTGTTTTTCTTGAATATATGGTACATTTCCATGGGAATTCTTTTAAAACATGATGATTCTTTTGAGAGTATGGAAACATTGTCGTAATCAAAAATGCTATTTTCTTCTAACGTATATTTAGTTAGAGCAGTTTCGTTAATTCTTTTATTTGTCATATTCACATAATTTTTTGTGTTCTTTTACCCTGATGACTAAATATCGCTTTTATTGTTTTATTTTATTGTTATAATGTTTTCCACAATAAATGCAAGGGATTTCATAGACAGTTTTGGTAAGTTTTCCCTAAGGAATTTTATCTTTTTTGTTTGTAAAGAAATGGAGAGTGTTTTTTATTGATTTAAATAGAATTTAAAAATTGTATTGTCTTAAAAATCTGATGAAAATTTTTGACAGTAATAGATAAGCCCATTGTAAAAAATAAGGTGGTCAAATGATCCAGCAAGACCTATGTTTAGACGGATGCTCTTATATTAAAAAGAAACTTTAAGCGCTGTACCATCAGGTTTGAGCGGTACAGGTGAGCAAAGGCGAAAATTGAATTTTACACGTGTTAGTGGTGAATTACGGCAATTTAATAATTTGTATACTAATGCGGTTTCATTATTCATCAACGCCGTACGTGTTTGCAATTTCAGAGGTTGAGAAACCAAGGGTTGTAACTCTTACCCCAAATTAGTATAGGGGTTGCTCATTTGAAGCAACAAAAATTTAAGTTATTTTGAAAGAATTCCTTAAAAATAATAATAAAAATAATAATAAAAATAAAAAATAAAAATAATAATAGTAACTCCTTAAAAATAATAATATTCACTAACATTATGTCAAAAAATAAGTTGCCGCATATGGATAAATGATCCTACAGTCATGATAATTAAATAGACCCTTGCGATTCAGTTAATTATTTATTTATACTTACATCCAACATATTTTTTAGACGACACGATGATCAAACGTACTTTCCAGTGTTACATAATATTTTGAAAAAGATGCCGTATATTTTGGAATGATCTTATACCATGCGGGTCCCAGGAAAGGGTTACAACCCTTGTTTCTCTTCCCTGTACTTCCAAATACGTACGGCGTTGCTGAATAACGAAACAGCATAAGTATATAAAGCGAATTACACAAATGCCGTACAGTAATAAATTATCCGAATTGTTCTAAAAATTATGGGAATATAAAAAAATTTTCTGAACTTCCGGTACCGCTACTTTTGTACGGCACTAGGTTTTTTGTCATTTTTGCTTAAAGGTTCTATCACTGGCAAGAAAGCCGTAAAAAACTAAATTGTCGTAATTCACCACTTACAAGCGTAAAATTCAATTTTCGCCTGTACTCACATGTACCGCTCAAAGCTGACGGCATAGTGCTTAAAGTTACTTTTTGATATAGGAGCACCCGTCTAAACATAAGTCTTGCTGGGTAAATTGACCATCTCATTTTTTAGCATGGGCTTGTAGTCTATAATAGACAATATGGAAGTATAATACATTGATCTAAATTGAGATCTTTGTATTGTGCACTGTTGTTGTTATTGGAGGAAATTGTCTGTAGACGGCGTTCTATCTGTTTTTTAATGAGTCTATATGGGAATCTATCAGGCACTACGGTTTCTGTTAGAATTTTTAAATTAGGTTTGTCTCTCGTCAGTTGAAAGTCAACTGATGATTATAACATGACTTTCAGTAACGCACTTGGTTGAAAGTCAACTGCTTTATGTACGTAAAATGTACTTTATAGGTTAATATAAGACAGGAAGATTGTTGACATTCCATCAACGCGTGCGTGTGAAATGAAACTTAAATGCTAATTCAAGTCAGCGGATTGTTGAAATTCATCAGATTTGTGCGTTGTCGTTCAGTTATTAGGAACATGAAGTTAATATAAAATTAAAAATTGAATAATTTTAGGAAATAAATTTTTTTTATTATATGTGAGCACTGAATAAATTATTCATCTGGGGAATTTGATCCCTTATATCATTTAAAATTGTTTATAGATTATATGCACTAAACAAGGTTCTTATATCCATTTCAAGCTACCAGGTACAGAACTTAAATATTCAATCCTTTTTTATATATATTTTATCACATATGTACGATTATTCATCATCTTTTATAAATGTGCTAATATTGTATGGAGAGTAAGTTATGGATCAACTATAATTAGTATAGAAGCCTGACCAAGCTGTTTTTTCTGTAACAGTTGATTAAAATCTGGCCGTTATTATGAAATGTGGTTACGTCTGAGAAATTAATTTTTTCGTCCGTTTCTTATTCTATGGTGAATCAGAGTTTTTTATGATATTTAATAAAATATTTTTTTAATTTACCTGTTAGATATCTGTCAAGACAAAATAAAACATCGTCGACGTATCTGTAACAAAATAGGGGTTTATTAGGAAAAAATCGAATTAGGTCCTCATTCTCTAATTCTTCCATGACGAGGTCAGCTATGGCTACTGAGGTTAGTGAAACAACAGTGACACGGAAGTTTATCTATAAAACTTTCCTTGAAATACACAATAGGCGGTTTTTAAAACGCAATCTAGGAATTGTATATAGTATTCCAATGGTAATTTTATGTGTTGTTTAATTTTATTCTAATTCTTTTTGACTGCATTTTTAACCAAATCATGAAGAATATTAGTATAAAAAGATTTTACGTCTAAGGAAAAGATATAAAAACCATCTTGTGGATTTTTGGTATGCCGTAACATTTAGGTGGATGGCCATTAGTACAGTTTAGTATTCTCGGCACGTCAGAATTTATAAACCCGAGTAATAAGATTTATTCAACCATCTAATTAAGATCAGATTGGATTTTATAAAGGGGCTCTGTGTTAATTTTACTGTAAGAGGCGTCATCAAGTAGCATAAGAGTATAGCTGGATAGATTGAGAATTTTGTTAGACTTAGCGTCATTAGATTTAGGTTTGTGACCGTAATAGTGTGCTTTAACCAGTTAAATTTCAAAATAGAATTATTGATGAGAAGTTTGCCTAGTTCATACAGTCTAGTTTTTTTGAGTATTATCGAATAATGTAAACATGTGAGTAAAAAGTGAATTATGGAGTTTTTATTTTAGAGCATTTAAGCTAAGTTGTGCATTATTTATGTCTATTTTGATAGATTAAGTGGCTAAATTTAACATTCTAACATTACCATCCAAATTATTTCTATTCAGATCTTTAGTATCACTTACGTACATATCTAAATGTTTGAACACTTGGTGAAGGATAAAAGTAGAAATGTAGCCTTCATCTCCACATCAAAGTAGGAATCGGAGTTGGTTTTCAAAAAGATTATTTTTTGACAAAGTCATATCTTCGTGGTAGAGAGTGGTTGATTTTAGACGTTTAAGATTGATGCCAAAAATCAGAATGGGTAGTTATGAGAAACCCAAAAATCAGAGACTTCATTCACGCTAGAAAATTCTTAGAAAGATCGTTTATTGACAAAGTCCTATGTACGTGGTAGAGAGGGGTTGTCTTGAGACGTTAAGGGCTGGAGCCCAAAAATTTTATTGGGAGTTTTCGAGGAGCCCTCAAATCAGAGACTCCAATTGTCATAGGAAAACTCTTAAAAGATAATTTTTTGACAATGTCATATACAGGTAATAGAGAGGGGTTGATTTTGAACGTTGATCAGTCTCGTTTCGTCCATCGATGAAGGATACTTGTTTTGGAAAGGCACCTTTGTTTTTGGAATATGTAAGGAGGAACACTCCTATTCTGTGGCCAAAGATAGGCGTCAAACCTTTTGTCCTGCAGATAAATAGTTGTAATAATGATATAGGTTTGATTGTGAGTAATTAACTTTGAGTTTGGTTCGGACTCCGGCAGAAGCCATATCGAGTCATAAACCACTGTGTTTGAAAATGCAGTAGCTTCGTGAGAATTTTTAAAGTTTTAAATGTTGTTTGTAATAAAATACGTGTATTTTTAAGCTATTTTAGTGTTAAAATCCAAGTAAAACCCGAAGTGACGACGAGAAAGCGTCTGGCGCCTGCAGGTAATTAAATGCGAGGGTAGTTCAATAAGTCCTTAGAATGACCAACAAATGGCGCGCGAATCGCTCCAAATCATCTGTTTTCAGTCAGCACCACTCCCGACTAGATATA
>NC_046659.1:1225860-1251009 GCF_010883055.1 Belonocnema kinseyi
AACTTCCGAAAACGCACTTTTCTGAAGGATTAAAAAAACTTGAAAAGCGATTGACCAAGTGTATAGAGCTCCAAGGAGATTATGTTGAATAATAAAAAAAAAAATTACCCAAAAAAACTGTTTTTATACTTCATTCTAAGGACTTATTGAACTACCCTCGTACCTATTGTTCATTTAGTAAATTATTCCTAAAGTTATATATCCAATTTCCGGTACAATTTCACGCCTGTTTTTTCCCCCAAAGCTGGAAAGGGTATTAAAAAAAATTGGCGTCCAACGTAGTGCCAGGAAAAAATACAGGGGGAAAAATTTCAAGTGTCTCATATATTGAACCGGATAAACCCGGATATTTCTGGATTTTGATCAGTGTTTGCTGCTTGCCCTCTCGAACTAATCACTTTTGAGAGAAACTGAATAATTATGTGTTATTGATTTCTTCTGTGAATTTGCTATTATTTATGAAGATGTAATTATTTATTTATTTCCCCGTTCAATTTATTGTTGTTATTTATTATGTGATTTTTTAAATTTATCTATTGAATTTTAACTGTGAATATTTATTTGTTTTGTGACTTTTATATTTATTTATTGATTCAGATGTGATCTCTTTTATTTATTATGTGACTTGATATATTTATCGCGGGGTGTGTGCTTATGAGAGAGAAGGGAAGGTGTGAGACTGTTCGTACGGAAGTGTTAAAGCTAACGACAGACTTCCGGATTCTTTCGCCGGAACTTAATATTGTTTGGAAAAACTAATTGTTGAATTATGTTGCTGGTGCTATTCGTACGGAATCGCGAAAGTTAGAGAATTGTTACGGGGTTTCTTTCTTTCGAAGTCTAATTAGTTTAAAGAACTTGGATAACTGTTTTTTTAGACGCGTGAGCTATTCATATATAAAATTTTTCTCTTTTTTTTAGAATTTTTCGGAATAATGAAGGGCAGACAATAGGAACAGAAATTTCACAGCTTTCGTAATTTGCAGGCACAGTTTTCGGGTTTCGCGATTTTAGAGCGAGTCTTTCGAAATTTTGCGATTATCAATAGTAGTTAAATCGGTTTAGTCATTTCTGTTACGAAATGGAGAATTCTACCATCAGAGTAGACAGGTTACGGGCGGAAACCACTGACTCAGTTACAGACTGGGCAAGTTCACTTAGTTTAGGGGAACTTAAAGACACCTTAGGATGTCTCAGTCTATCGACAGATGGGGATGACATGGCGATGAGGTGGCGCCTGATAAGGTTCCTCCAACATTGCCGTCATGTGCATCAGTCATGGGAAGAGAATGCAGAGCGCGATTTTTCCGAGGAAATACAAGGATTACGGTTATCGCAGAACGCGACTACGCGACCCACTCCAAATGATCATGATGTCCTTACGATGACGTCACACGCGCCGAACCCTTACTCACTCCCCAGTCATAATGACTAAACGGC
Organism: Belonocnema kinseyi; assembly: GCF_010883055.1. Classification (NCBI taxonomy): domain Eukaryota; kingdom Metazoa; phylum Arthropoda; class Insecta; order Hymenoptera; family Cynipidae; genus Belonocnema; species Belonocnema kinseyi. The sequence goes on from NC_046659.1 coordinate 1,227,301, forward strand.
TTCAGAGCCCCTACCTATACCGACTACTGACTTCAACAGGGTGACTTTCGCCCGAAATTTGGAGAGTGTTATCACATTTGCTCCCTCCACATACGCGACTCTGTTATATACCCCTGCAAGTCGTTCAACTATGATCCCTTCGGCCTTTCAAGGTATAGTTCAGTCTACTGGACCAAGGATGGCAACCTACGTTCCCGAATATTATCTGACTGGCGGTGGTGGGGATAGTTTGCATTCGACAAATATACGAAATCCCTCCCACGCTTCTCTGAAATGGGCAAGGGAGGGCGATATGGAATCGAATGTAACTTATGTCACGGCTACCTTGAGCAATGCTAACCCATTTTTGGATTCCTTCTCATCAACGGGTAACCCTTTCCGTTTTGGTGATGTTACCGTTCTTGCTAAAACCGCCTGCACAAAATTGTTATAGATTCTACAGCAGACTACCTGCTAAAACTTCGCCTAATTTTTCAACATTACGACCACTATATGGACTCTTCGATATAGGCTCGTGCTATACCTATATTGGTAAGCCGGCCTTTAAGAAATTTTCTAGACTCCTTAAGAAATAAGCAGATCAACTACGTCCGGGAAGTTTTTACCCTAACAGGGTGATCGAGGAAGCTATTGGACAAACCACTTTGCCCCTTACGTTTTTAGGTTTAAGAAAATTCTGCCGATTTGTTTCGCATCAACTTTTGATTGCGAAGTTTTATTTGTTCACGATTTCGCCGAATCGTTTCATTTCGATGTTAGGTTTAAGCCCCGTATTCGGAAAATTGGCAATGGTATTTGGCGAACGTACTAGGGTCACTCAGGCCTATGCAGGCATAAAGGAGTTAAAACCTTCTGAGGCCAAATATTTAGAAGAGTTTCTCAAAAGAAAAATTACTCCTATGCCAGTAAAGCTGCCTGCGACACACCTGTGGAAACACCATATCGACACTCAGGGATATTCTCCCATTAGGGAAACTAATCGACAACTTTCTCCCAGGGTCACCCAGGCCTGACTTAGGGGTAGTTTTTGAGGAACGTATTATATATAATCGTAGAGCAAAAAACGAGCAAAAAAATACCAAATAACACTGTTTTCTAAGTTTTATTATTTTTAATGCTTTTTTCATACATGTATATTTTTTCTGCTGCATACGGTTACGTGAAAGGGTAGTTTTAAGGAAATTATAATCAGAGGAAAATTTTCAAATTTTATGTAAATAAATTGGAGTTCTAAATCATTTCCGAATCGTTCAAGGTGGTCTTCCAACGTTTAAAACGTTTTTATTCATGAGAGGTACGGTATTTATAATTTAGGGGTAGTTTTTGAGGAACGTATTATGAATCGCCTGAGAGCAAAAAAAATGTTAACTAACATTGTATTCTAAATTTCATTATATTTCATGCTTTTTCCTACATATATACGGTCCCGAGCGCACGTTCACGTGGATGGGTAGTTTTGGGGAAAAATATAATTAGAATAAAATTTTTGAGTGCCAAGTGATTAATTTGGAGTTCTAAATCATTTCAAAAAAATATCAACGAACCGGGTTTTTTAGGTCGTATTATTTTTTATGCTTTTTCCATATGTTTGTATGTTTTGCTGCATACGTTCTCGTGGAAGGGTGGTTTTTGGAAAAATTCTAATGAAAGGTCAATTTCCAAGTTTCAAGTAATTAATTTGGTGCCCTAAATCATATTTACATTCTTGAAGGTGGGTTTTCATCTTTTAAAACGGTTTTTATCAGGGGGGGGGGGCGTGAGTGTGTAAGACTTAGGGGTAGTTTTTTGGGAAACGTTATATATGTCATCAGACAGCAAAAAAAAAAAAAAAAAAAATCTCCACTAATCGTTCATCTTATTATAACGCATCACTCCAATACAGATACGAATCATATCAATTAAAAGATTTCATAATTTTATGATTATTTAACGCTTTTACTTATCGCTTTGTTGACGAGCGTTATTAAAAATAAAAAACTACGCTGAAAACGTACAAAATCTAAATCCCTCTAACCGTTCATTAAAAAAAAAAGGTTACGAAGAAAAAACATTTTCCCGGATTAATTAACATGAACCTTATGCATATAGATACATTGCTCCGCACAAACGTGGTTAAAAGCATTTTATAATCGTTGTAAATTTAATGCCAATACTTGGCGCGATTAACGATACTGCTCAAATTCAATTATTTATATATGGTTTTAAGACAGCACCTTCTAATTCTTCATAATTAATTCTGGCGACTCACCAATCATCTAACTTATATAATAGCATGTTACAATCTGTTTTCCGCGGTTGCAGAAATTCGAGCATGAATTTTTGCTGGCCAATCTGTAGTTCGGAAGTGAATCTCTATTTATATATATAAAATTTCCTGTGCTCCAAAATATGAATTTGTTACGCCACATATGCCCCTTGTTTGGGTCGCCAATTATTTGAGTCACGAAAAATATTGAAACACTCATTCTACAATTATGGTAGCATAACACATAATCATTTATAGCCCTAATTTATCACGTTAAAAAAATCATTCTGTCTAACGACTGATCAATTACAGTAATCTTCTTAATAATTAGAGTAAACTCACAGATACGTTTGAATTCAACAGTTACAAATATAATATTGTTGTCCTGAATCCAACACGATTCCAGAAACCGCTGAAGGTTTCGTACGATCAATGCTCTCCCATCTTTGAACATATTTCTTTAGAGTGACTTGATTATAAGCGCCTTTAAATGTTTTCGGATTATCGGGATCTGATAACTCGTGTGACTTATGATTTCGCTTTCTGTACTCAAAACTTTTGTTAATTTTTTCTTTAGCTAGAAAAATTTTCGCTTTTTCACTAACACCAACATTTATTGAGAAGTCAATTTTTTTTTGGGATGAGATCAAATGGTTTAATCCCTAAATGTAATTAAAATAGACAGAAACCCGTACTATAATGAGTAGTAATATTTAAAAATATTTTATTTTCGGCACATATTTTGCTAAACGATTTTGCGCATCTGAGTACAAAAATTGGAATAAACATCCCAGTTCTCTCCTAACGTCCTCAGTGGGATTACTTTGTGGATACCGCACCGAACAAAAAAATGGTTTGATCCCCACTCCTCGCAAATGTATTTTCGAAAAACATCTAATACATTAAAATGTACTGTACACCACCGATTGACGTTGGAAGAGGACCAAAAAAATCGACAGTGACTAAATCTACTAGTTCGGAAGATTGGACAAGTAAATATTCTCCCTCCATCTTATCATTTACATATTTTACCTTTTGACAGAGGTCGCAGGAAAGAACAAAATTCTTCGCCGCTTTATTCATTTCTCTTGTGATAAAAACATTTAATGCACATAATTGTTTTATAAACTCCTGGATGACCGAATCTTGAATGAATTTGTTCGGTGAGCTTGTATGTGAAATTATCAGGTACGACAATTTTCTAATTTTGAGTAACATGATCGCGATGAAACAATATGTCATTATGAATTTGATAAATATTCTTGTATGTTATCGAATCTATATTATCAATGATATTTTTAATGCGCGGATCACTAGCTTGACCTTTACGAATTGTCTTGAATTCGTTCTTCAGATCTCGACTAAAATCGATTGTAGAACATGTTATACTTTGCGACATAGGTGGCAAATTAATTATCAATCAATTAATCGTTGATCTAGTTTGTTCAACCTTTTCAAATTGACCTGCTGAATATTGACTCAAAAATCAGCAACCACATTATCACGGCCTGCACAGTAAACACCACCGAAATCATATATTTGTAGTATTAGGATCCATCTTGTTCATTAGTCTCAATCATTTCTGGAAATAAAGGTTTGCTATAAAATTAACTATGGGAAATGTGATGAGGTATAAGTTCACTGATGCCACTCAGTTTGAACATTGAATAATAGTATTTGTTAGTGCATGATATTGCAATGTTTATTACTGAACAGTTTTTTGTAAAGCGCCCCGTCAATGAGACTAACTTTAGTTTTAGAAAATAGTTTAAAGCCATGTGATGAGAGGGTCACATGACCATACCTGATCTTCAGTTTTTCTTTCCCAACTTACGTCTAAACGAAATGAGGTATCGCTCTGAAAGTTTGGGAAATGAAAGAGGAGGTAATAAAGTCCACGTCCCTGCTTTGTTCCGGTGGAAATTTTGAGAAAAAAAATTTTTTCAATAAAATATCCGTGGAAGTTTTCTTTCCCAACTTACGTCCACACGAAATGAGATATCGCGTTAAAAATTTGGCACGATAAATAGAAGGCATGTAAGAATGGTCCTAAATAATTAGAACACAGAAAAAAGTTACTATTTTGGTGAAATACCGACCGTGCTGTCGTCAAACCCTGCAAGCAATTTGCAATGTTGTCAATGGGCTAGTTATGAGGTTTATATTGATCAAAGTGGGGCAAAACAACAAAAATCGCTCACGAACATAATACACAAATAATCCCACAACTAATGTTTGCACTTTTGATGCAAATAAACAAATTGAAATCATTAAATTGCACGTGTCTGACATACATATCAGCTGTTTCAGAGCAGCATTAGCGCAGCGAGTAGACAATTTAGAACTTCTACGGGTCTGTGGGTAAAACAGATTCCATGGTTGTCGAGAGAGAAAGTAAGAAGTCAAACTTCTGCTGTAAAGACTGAATACGTTCATCGATAATAATTATTTTCATAAATAAACTTTTTTGTTCCACCAACTCTTTGCAAGGCCACAAACGATCCTTTAATATTTATGAACATTTCCCGAAAAAAATTTACGCGTTATTCAAACTTTTATTTTTCGATATGGATGAAAAATTATTAATCTTAGGACTGACTTGATCAGCTGTTATACTCATTACATGGCCTTGATTTTAATTACAAGTAACGCGTTGTAAGTTACACGCTACAGAGATGTAATTCGGTGCCCGGTCTCTGGTTTACTGACCTTAGCGAGTCGAGTCGTTAGATAATTCTATCAATGTATACAGCTCATACCAAACAAGATAGAAATGTCAATCTTAACGCGTTCTTAACACATCTGATTAAGTTCGCATTTAAATCAGACGTGGAATTGAAAAAAGTCAATCCTTTATGATCCGTTATAATGGTAAATTTGTTTCCAATTGGATATGTTTTCAATTTAGTTACCAGATAAGTAATGGCCAACAGCTCTTTTTCCGTGGTCGTATAATTTAATTGTGCTTCCATCAGGCATCTGCTAACTAACTGAATCACATTGTGATTTTGATTTTCATCTAACTGGTGAAGATACCACTAATACTTATATTAGAGGCATCTTATTGCAATCTAAATGGAACTCCTGGTATAATATGATAAATAATAGTAACAATATCATTAAACTGATTTTCCAATGCCAAACTAAGAGCTCAAATAAATGCCGAACAGGCCGTCTTTATATCAAATGTCAGTCATATGTTTAATACTATAACATTTCTGCAATAGTTCATTTTTAATAGGCGGCGAATCATTATCCGACTAAATTATTTCATTAATGAATCGCGCATCCAAACAAAGTCGAACTGTTTCATCCCTTTTGATCATAATTCGTAAGGAATTACAATACGGACTGTTTTATAGCTCAGTAATTCCATTTTAAATCATTTTTTCAATCTCTTCATCAACCGAATCACGAGGAGAAAATGGAACGGGATATGATTTCCTAACAGCTGTTTTATGCGGTTTAATATTTATCGGATATTCATAAACATCAGCACTACTACTTTTCAAAGAGAACAATTTTTCAAACTATAACATACAATTAATAAAAGCTTTCTTTTCCATATCACCGAGTCTTATACGTGATGTTGCGATCCCTCGTATCTCTTCTAGAAAATTCGCCAAGCTTGCTTCTATCAATTTTTTATCCCAGTTTAAATGAATAATTTCCGATAAATAAATCATTTCCTCCCGTGTCAAAAAATGAAAATCATTTTCTAAAATTGAATTTCCATGAATTAAATCTAAATCAGGAAAAAATTTTGAAAAATGATGATACATTTTTTATTACAGACTGTTATAGCGTGACTGTTAATTCCTCTACACTCATCTCTTTTGATCGCTATCCTTTAGTAATATAAGTCCGATCACAAGGTGATTAAGAAAATAAGTTCGATAAATAAAATTCGCCTTCATTTTGATTAACAATACTGGGTATTTCAAGGTCATAATGACCGGCCGACTTTTCATTATACATAATATTACTAAGATTATCTATGTTATTGATACTGCGCGACCGATTAGAATCAATAACAACCGCGCGGCAGTCAATAGGACTGCCAGTGTTTTCGGGCTAATGATGACTCCTCCGACTTTAAGATTTTTTTCTGTGCTTGAGAGGTCGCCTGGTATCCGAGAGTCACCGTTTAAGACACCTCCCGGGACCATTCCTGAAAATTTTTTCAGACAATTGTAACTATATTTGGTAGAAACCTTTGGCATCCACAATGCGCGCGCACACGCTTGCGTGTGTGTCTCGTAGGCTTTGAGTTGAATACGAAATTAGCCCTTACGCGGGGAAATAGGTCAAATGCCGGCAAGTAGACAAATCTCCCGGCGTCGACCTTTCATTCGTCTAACCTCTTGAATGCATGCACTCACGGCTTAACGCCCAAAGTAACCTGTACAGCAAGACAAATTTTATTCTAAATGACTGACGTATAATAAATATGAAGGAATTGTGGAAAATTAATGGACCTTTTTGAAATACATGACATAATTTTTATTACCTTATAATACATTTGCAGTGTATCCTAGTAAATGAAACTAATTATTAACGGACATAAGGAAGAATGCTTTTTAATGGAACTTGCATGTTGGTGGCGGTAGTGAGAACGTGCATATATATATATATATATATATGTGTGTGTGTGTGTGTGTGTGTTAAAAATTTGCCATAAGGACAACCGCAGGATTTCACTGGGAGCGGGTGCGGAATCAACACGACGATCCGGCAAAAGTTACGTGCACCCTGAGAACACGGAGCGATCCAAAAACTACCGCCTTCTGGATTTTTCCCGCAAGTGTTTTAGTCATTTGTTGACACGCAGAGATGCTTTTCAGACTATTAACGAGTGAAAGCATGGCACCTCCAAGAACGCTAACGATAAGGACGATTAGTTTAACAGAATATACCGAGTATAATCGTTGCAACTCCCTTATAAGGTGTCTATATGGTACCTCTCTTCCTTTTCATACTCCTTGGCTGTGATGTTTTTGTCAGCTGATGCCGAAAATTCGATAACGAACATGGTTTGACAATTGACTCGATTTCCCTAGGAGCGTTTAAAGAAGTTATATTAAGGTTAATGCCGTAAGAGTGACAGAGATGGTAATAAAGCACTCTTAGTACCGCATTCTACCTCTGGATGTAGGTCGTTCCCGCATGAGTTGGACAACTAGACAGTATGTGAGATAAATGCCTCTGGGCTATCAATTATTGTGTATATAATGCAGCGAGAGCTTTGGCCGATGCGAACCCTAAAACAAAACCAATGGTTGATCATAAGACAAAAAGACGAATGCATCAAATTGCCATGAAGGTAGGCTGGGCAAGACAGTACGCGTTCCGCATTCAGTGTGTAATTGAGTACATCACCACTAGCAGAAATTTTATTCCTAAGGTTCGAAAGTTCGCGCGCGATCTCCGGGCCCGTTATCAAGCACTTAACAAGTCAAAGCTGCTGAGCATCAGGCAGCATATTCTTGAGAGAATACGGATACTATTTGACGCTAAAAGAAGTCTAGAGCGGACGACATTTGGGTCAGAGAATATCAACAGTTTCTCTCTGACCCATCTCGGCTCTTCCAAGACCCTCCAGTTACTGTCGACCACCCGCCCGAACACGATAGATGTGTCTGCAAAGATGCAGCATTATACCAGCGTGACCTATCGATGGCGTGAATCGATTATCGGAAAGCTTTCGGTTCGACCTCCCATAGACTTATCATCTGTCTCTTGGAAAGCTTAAAGGTGCATCTGCAAATCATTAGGTGCATAGAGAGTTTAAAAGTAAAAGGTCACTCATGTATTTTACATGTACGATCTTAAGATCTATGCTGAAAACAAAGAGAAACTAAATCTAGCTCTAGGGATTTTCGAACGATATAATAAGGAAACTGAAATAGAATTTGCGTTAGACCACAGAGCCACATTCAGGATATTACATCTATAAAGGATACTCTTCGAAGCAGATACAAACGTCTCATCCGGCAAATTTGGTTTTCCGATCTGTCAGCGAGGAACAAAGTATCTGCAGCGAACATGCTTGCCGTCCCGGTAGTACTATATTCATTTGTAGTAGTTCCATGGACGAAGAATGAGCTCAGATCCCTTGATTTCGGGACAAGAAAGGTTATGCATATGAACAAAAGCATGCATCTTAGGTCTTCTGTTCCGCGACTGTACATCGCACGCCGTCAAGGTGGTTGCGGAATATTGAGTCTTGAATGTCTTCAAAACAGGATTATTCTTATTACAACACATAGAGTCGCAAATGGAAAAGACACTCTTCTTAAAATGTGTATGCCTATGTATTTATGTGTTGTCCATTTTCCGTGAAATCAGCCACCCGCCCCTCACACTTAAATTTTTGAGATAAATTGACCCTATATGGATCAACATTTTCATTAAAGCTTCTAGTTTTCAGTGCCGCGTGACATAATATGATTTTTAGAATAGAGGACCAAAAATGGCAGTCCCAAGAACAAAACTGCTGAATTCAATCTCTTATTTTTGATCTTATTCTTATAAAAAAAATGTGTACTCTTGCAATTCATTTTATAAAGGTTTTTCATTTTGTAAAGGTTTTTCAAGAATTTGGTAAGTTTTCATGAATATGAAAAAAATATTTTAGGTTCCTAGAAATAATTAAAATAATTTTTTATTTCGAAAAATTAATTTTATAGTAGATTATTTTAAAGCATTTCAAAACATTAAGAAAGAGGTCAAAAATTGTCAAAGTGTCTGAAAAAGTTTAAAGGCCATTTTTTTTAACTTTTAAAAATAAAAAAAAATCAGGAAAAATTTGAATAATTTTTAAAGATTATAAAACCTGAGAAGATTAGAAAAAAGAATTATTTTCCTAATTATCATGCGAACATTTTGAATGATTTTTTATTTTAAAAAATGTGCTTTAAAAGAAAATTAAAGAAGATTTTTAAACACATCAAATAATTTCCTAAAATTTCGAAAAAGAGTGTAGAAAGTTTTAAAATCAACATTCTTTAATTCGATAACATTACAAATTTAGAAAAAAATGTAAATAATCGAATAAAATCAATAAATATTGAGTAGAATTGATGAGATTAAAAATGAATTTTAGCTTCAGAAGAGTTTTAGAAAATTAAAAATTGTAGTATTTAAATACACTTAACATTTAAGATTTTTATATTAAATTTTGATAAGGTATAATACATATGTATGTAATAGATCGATGTGTATGTATGCTTTAATCGTACCACCAGCCTCTCCTAAACCCCTCTTCTATTTCGCTAAGTCTCACCTCTTTCTTTACCTTATCTATCGCTCCTTTAAACTTTTCTGGCAGTGTGTCAACACCTTCATCTTCCCGTCCCCTATCTCCTTGTTTTCTATTTTTTCTCAAAATTCACTCAATTTTTCTGCCTCCAAATGCCCATTTTCAAGTTCTTGTCTGTCTTTTCTTTCCGCTTCCCCCTACTGCCCTTTGAGCCACCACATTTTATTCTCACGATTACCGGAAAGTATTCTGAGCGTATCACGTTGCCCACTTCTATTCTAAATATCAGCCCCCTTATTCTTTCTTCTTCCAGAGTGTTATCTATTACGGTGTCTCCTATATCCACGCATGTATATTCACCTTCTTCATCTTACTTGTATTGCCGTTACAAATAAATCATCTCGCCTCTTCCAGTGTGTCCATTAGCCTTCTACCCTCCCGATCCGTTTTCTTCTGTTTCAATTTTCTTATAGACACCTACTTTTCTCTATGTCATACTTCTCTCCCTTGCTCCCTGGACCATGCATTTAACTTCCCTCTTATTAGGAACAGCCTCTCCTCTTTCTTCTTTGTCCATTTCCTTATTGTTCTCCATCCTCCTCCTTTTCCTTTTCTACGCGCACACTACGTCCACAATAACTTTGCCTAATTTTATTCTTCTCACCATTAATCCATCCTTTTATTTTATATACCTTCTCTTTTCATCCTCTAAAACCAGTTCCTGTCTTACCCCTGAGACCATGCCACTTATTCCTTTCACTTTCACGTGCTCCTTTCTTGAAGCTTGCATCTTCAACTCATATGCTCTTGGTAATATTCTTTTTAACCTTTCCCACTCTTTATCATCCACCCACCTCTCACTCATCATTATCAAATCTCATTTATGCACTTTTCCTTAAAATCCTTTGTCCTTGCTCGTTAGTCCTGATACGTTCCAGAACGCTACTTTCACGATGCTCTTTTTGTGCTTATCTCCTTTATTCCCTTTATTCAGGTCCTTTTGCCGTTTTAAAATCCCCAGGTGACCCTTATCTTCTCCTTTTTAATGCTCTTCTGTCCCCTTCATTCACTATCTTTTTCTCTCGAACTTCATGTTTGTCCTGCTAACTCCCCAAGTTTACTACAAACATACATTCTGTGCTCTCTTTATTCCCTCCTAGTATTCTTATCCTTTTCACTCTGACTTGCGCGACGATGTCTTTCATCACCTGCCTAATCTCTTTCTCTGCCCTTTCACTGTTCGCTTCCAAACCCTTCACTATTATGTTCTCTGCGTGCTACAGAGCCGCATTCATGATGTAACGTCTATAAAGAATACTCTCCGGGGCAGATACAAACGCCTCATCTGGCAGATTTGTTCTTCCGTACTGTCGGCGAGGGACAAAGTATTTGCAACGAACATGCTTGCCGTCTCGGTAGTACTCTATTCATTTGACGCCGTCAAGGTAGTCGATGAATATTGAATCTTGAATGTCTTCACAACATGATTATTCAGGGTATAGTACATAGAGTAGCAAATGGAAAAGACCGTATTCTTAAAATGGCCAGGAAGTACTATTGTCTTGATCGCGATCGGCAATTAAATCATGTGCGATGGAACTTCCACTATCTTATATCCTGGCGGTACAACGGGAAAAAATTCATGAATTATAGATACTGGTTGGTCAGATTCATGAAGATTATTAGGTTCCAATATTCTTAGTGTAAATTCCAATAAACGCACAATTGAGTCTGATTTTTCCAAATTTATAACTTTATTACAATATATTTCACTTCTTAATGTATTATTAATAGGCCTTATATGAATTTCAATACCTATTTTACAAAAACATTCTGTAGATAGCGCTGTATATTACCTATTTCATAACTTCCTGTAGGCATTTCAATTATTTCTTTACCCACGCAGAATTCATTTTGACCAATGTCTACCGTGGTAATCGAGTTGAAGGTTAGTAATTCAACAAGACCAGAGCGCATTTTTGTATGGTGACAACTCAATTTACAGAAAATACTGATTTTCTAGGATTGAAGAAGTCCCCCATAATGTTAGCGTCAATGATTCACCAATGCTGACGGCTAGTCTTTGACTGACGATACTTGAAGAAATCCAAAGGTTGCCTGAGGTTATCAAAGCTATCAAAATAAATTATTGTATTATTAAACTTTTTACCTGACATTCATTGTTTTTTACTCAAGTACTTTGTTGGTTCGATTAATACAACTAAATGGATTGAGATTTGGACATGTTTATGCTTAGTCTAAATCTTTAAATCAACCAAAATACAAATGTTTAGAAAAAGTTCTTAGCTCGGCAGCTGTTGTTGAGTACTAGCCTTTCAATGAGCATGATGATCTTGTAATGCCAAGTTAAGGTCATTAAAACTCAGCATTTGTATTTGATGATGTAGCCTGTGAAAAACAAGATAATATAAAAGCATTTTCTTCAGTGGGTAAGCACAAGGACGTTGACTGTTTCTATTTGAACCAGACGTATGCTCGTATTTCGAAACATCCTATACGTGATAATACGATGTTTCTTGTATTGTTTAAACAAGATGAGATGAATCTCAAGCATATATATGATCATCCTTTAAATAGTGAGATGCCTTATTCATAATTTAAAAAGGTGTGTTTAGCTTGCTGGTATCATGACAAGAATGGATTTGTTGTAATTGACAAGGATAGAATTCTGTATGAAGGTAAATATAGAAAAGGTTTTAACTTTTTTTCTGGAAAAGCAATAAATATGTATGTACTAACTGCATAGAGACAGTTGGAATTTAAACCCTACGGAATTAACATGTCTACACGTGATGAGGGCTTTCATAAGCAAAAACATATTTTGCATAAAATTGCTAAATCTAATAAAGCCATTCGACGAAAGCATATATTACTAAAGTTGGGTAAAGAAACAGTTGATCAGACATTAAATGATACCTTTAAGTCTATCATTACACCACTTGGGAATATACTGAATAGTTTTAAAACTGTTAAAGGAATGGATCCAATCGAAAATGAAGTCAAGAATAAAATAAAAAAATCAAATGAAGAGTTAATCTGAAGAAGAATTTCAGCAACAGTTTCAAAATTAAGGTGAAGAACAAAATGATCAAGATGATGAATTTTCATTCTTGTCAGCATACTTCCATTTACTATAAATGGCTGCAAATAAAATTTCCCAATTTCAAAAAAAGTGGTCTCAAAAATTTGAAAAAAGCTCCAACTTCTTGAAGTTTTATTAAAATTGGCTTTTTAACGAACTCTAAATTTCCTTTTCCTCAAACTGTATATTATAGTACAATCTGATCAGAACAGTTTATCGAAAGTTATCCGGTATAAAGAAGGATTAGTACTTCATCTAAAACCCTATATTCAAGAAAGCGAACTTACGTGCAAATCAAAAAACCTTAAGTGACGCTACCTCTCCGAGCGTTCATTGATGCAGATTTACTTGAATTAGCAAAATCTTTAAAAATTTAATATTATTGAGGTATTTTTATGCGCGATGGATTACCAGACTGTGGGCCAAGTAAAAATGAAAGTACTATTGTTAACTTTGATGATAAAAACAATTTAGGAACTCATCGGGTTGCGTATAAAAAGTTTAATAATGCAATAATTTATTTAGATAGCTTTGCTAACCTCATGCCACCTTTGGATCTCTTCAAGTATCTAGGTGTTGGTAACGTAAAATATAATCATGAAAGGTATCAAAATTATGATACATTTGTATTTGGACATTTATGTCTTGAATTTGTATGTAATCAATTAAAATCTCAAAGTGTGTATAATCTATATAAATGTAGAGACGAATGATTTCAAGTCAACTTTCGATGATACTCGAGAAAGTCATTTTACGCATAAAACTAATACCTTCTTATTATGGATAAGAATGTAATAATTTATTATTTTATGTGCGTTCAAAATTTGAATTTTTGATTTATTTAAACAACATTCAAAAATATAATATAATCATCATGTAGGGCCTTTAAAAGTATCGTTTTTCTCCTCTTAAATTTTTCCCATATGACGATTTTTTTGGCTTGAAATGTTCATTTTCGTTTGGTTTTTCGGATTTTAAAAATCCTATAACTTTTTTAATTTTGATTTTACCAAAGAATGACGTGAAAATCAATTGTTCATATTTTCGTTTGCTATGAAGAACTGACGATAGAAATTTCAAATTAAAAAAAAGTAGTCTTAACCATTTTGAAAAAGCTTCAACTTTTTCAATTTTCATGAAAACGGCTAGATAATGAAGTCGATCTTCCTTTTTGATTCATTGAACTGTGTGAAAAAGTAAACTCCAGTACGATTTTTTAAAATCAATATTCAGCAAGCTTTACCAAATACCATTTACCTGAATAAATTAAGGCAATGTCCCCACTAAACCCAGATTCCAATCTTCATGAATCTTTGCTGAAGAAAGTTTCATGAATCGTAAAAGTTTGCCACTCTCGGTTTCGCGCGGGTAAGTTCAAATCAAGTGTGAGCAGCATATCACGTTAAAATCAAATAACTATATTCATAGGTCCATGTCCAAAAATCTATGACCTAAGTGAAAAATGGCAAGCTATATACACGTTAATTACCGCTAGCACGCCCATAACCTAACCCTGACTTGAACTTTCCGGGGCCTCACTCGGCAGTGCGCCACGTAGGGAGACTGAACTAAATCAAAACTATATCTAGTTCCGCTAATCTACTACTCGTTTGACAACGTAAATGCTTAGTACAATCATGGTCTGCACGCGGATTATAAATTTCCGTGAAAATTACAATCGAAAGTTTCCGAAACTCCGGTAATTTATGGTAACTCTAATGTTCGAGCGGGAAAATTCCAAAAATATATAACTAGAACAGCAAATTGAGGTCAAAAGATATTGCAGGGATCCATTGCGATAAATTCATAATCCAGATAAATCCATTTCTCTGATATAAAAATCTAAATGATATATTAACTAATTTCGACCACAGAGAGCGCGCAGGCGCAAACATTTAGAATGGCCTAAGTTTACAACATACGTGGAGTTACCGATTTAACATTTTAAATTAATTGGTAGTGGCTCGCTGCACAGTTGAATCTCGAAGTTGACGTAAAATTTATTTTCCATACAATGACCGATGAGACCACAATTGCCATTTTTGCGATCGTTGTAAATTTTCCGTAGTGTCAGTACTTATCGAGGGAATATGGCGTTGCTCGATGTTAATTGGCATTGGCTAGGTCGAGTTCATGAGATCAGATTTGCTTGGTGGAATAGTGCTGGGATCGGAAGTAAGGCGTAGAATCTTGGGAATATGGTCGATGATGAATCATTCACCCTGGACGTTGGTAAATTCGGCAAACCCTTAGAAGTGACGGCTCATCCCTTACTTCCATGGTGTTGTTATTATTCTCCGAGATTTGACACGTGATGGAAATGCCGTGCAGCAAATGTGCGGAAGTTATAAATAATCAGAACACATTTTTGATGAGTGCCCTGTGATCGAGACTTCCGTTCTTGGCTGTGGTAATGTCGTTCGCGAATCATTAAACGAATCCCCTTTTAAAAGTGACAGGTAAATAAAATTTACAGTGTCAGAAAGTCTACAGTAGCATCTCTTTTGCATGTGAGTATTCCAATACGTGAACATTGTGGTGCTCATTTGGTAACTAAAACATTACGCTTTTTAATTACTGCAATGGAATTTGAAAATGTGCTATTATTTTAACACACCGATTCCAATATGAAAATGGCCTAGCTCAGAAAACATCCTTCTTCTTGGCATACAGTTTTGTACAATAGAGTTGTTTAAATTCTAAAGGTTATTCTCCTATTAAGGTAGACACGTGTTCCTACAGAGGAGAACCCTGGCGATTATTCTTCCAGGGTCACCTACCTGATCAAATATGGAGTAATCCTTAATGATGGTTAGAACCTTCTTGGATAGTGTGTCACTCCTTATCTTGACCGGAATCCAGGGCGTTATTGCCTGTTGGCGTTGACCTCGAGCAAAAGTATTCGGTCAAAACTTGTCACTTCGCTCACCGTTTTGTTGAAGCGAAGCAGTTTCACACTTATTATAGTGGACCCAACAAGTACAAAGTAGTTCCTTTGATGTTAAGATACATGCTCTAAAAAAGGAAACGTGATTTCTTCAAACTCATCCTTGAAGACCTTAAACCCATTTCTGGACGGTTCGGGTGTTTACGTTCAGGTGTTCGATTACAGCAGGCTCCCATTAGATATGATTAGTCCGATTTTTTTCCGATTGTCTACGTTTTTTTCTCTAGTATTTTTCAATTAGTTACATTTTCACTGAGGATTTTAAGATCTTCCTTCCCTATTTTGTTTTGCTTTAACATCACTCATGCTTTTTTCCGAAAAAAAATATCTGAAGGTTCAATTTGAGGTGTGGCTGTTCAGGGTTAAATATTGTATTTCCTTTTGTATGGCATGTCGTAGTCGATGATCTCTTCGTACGCTTTGATGGAGTGGGATAAGCCGTCCATGTATAAGGTGAACGTATCTTATTTCAGGTTAATTATTATGTCTTATGTTTTCAGAATATGTACACAAAAAATAGCAGTTTTCGTCAATGTACAGACTAAAGATAACACTCCGTGAGTATCTACATCACCAATCTTTATTCTAGCATTCATCTTCTATCTCCTTTTGTTCTCTACTGGAGTGAAGTTCTATTTTCCGGATTTTCCGTATATTTTGTTTTCTTGATGGGGTTCGACAATAATCTTGGGGTTCAAAGTCGTAGTGCGATGAGTATAATGGTCCCTCTTGATCGATTTTTTCTATATTAACAATTCTAATAGGATATTCATGGTACGAATGAGCCTGCTGATTATAGCAGGACTTATTTCTTCGCCGTAATCGCGTGAAAGTTTTCGAATTCTTTCTCTTTCTGAATATGGAGAGTTAGTCTCTTTTACACTACTGAGCATTTAAAAAATCCTCACATTCTCTAACTGTATCTTTTGCGAGTTCCCGCCCTTTAACTAGTGCTTCTTTCACACACATGCCTAAAAGGTAGAGTGTTTCATTCTATGAAGGTTTTACGTTTGGCCAAGAATCTCGTATTATTTTTAGGAACCTAATTGGATTGATGGTTCAATCGAAGATTGGGGCTTTTGGAGTTATGCGCATATTTGCAGCAACATTAGTGTTGTCGTGTCCCAATAATAGGGCTGAATAATCTGTTTTTATTTATCATAGCAGAGCTAAAATTAGATATTTAAACTTCTGCTGTCAGCTGACAAGATTTTCGCTTGCCGGTGGACAAAAATAGCACTAAATATATGGCAGAAATATTTATTTGTTTAATGTCTACCTAAAAGTTTATTTTTGAAAAGTAGTGATTTTGGTAATCAGTTTTTGTTTTCCAAGAACTATTTAATTAAATATTTAGTACTATTGTTCGTTCTCGGTCGAGCAGATTCTTGCCAGCTTTAGTCAAATAAAGATTTATTCGAAATTCTTCAGTCCATAGACATATGGAAAAGAAAACCTCGTTTCTGGTTTCATTTTAAATCATGGAATTCAGTTGCTTACTAAGTATACAATTATCAGTAATGATCACAAATCATAAAGAGAGGCGGTATACATATATTTACTCATTCTATTAACATTTTTTGGATGTGGTGAAAACTTGATGTAGCACACTCCTTGCTTTCTGGCGGCATGATACGCATGAAGTATGTCGGCCTGTTAACAGTGGGAGTATTTAGTTGCTTCCGAAACTTTGTCTTCACATTGTTGACTTTTAAATACTTTCTCTCACAATCAAAATTAGAAATAGGATTCAAAAGGATGTTTAGGGCAAATTGTGGAATGACCAAGAACAGCTGCTCTCCACGCTCATCTCTGTGATGCATCAACTGTAGACAGAAAGTATAGAGCAAATGTTTGAGAAGTTTTTAAATAAAGTAATCAACAGTTATCCATAAAATTTGTATCAGTAACCTGGATCACATTTTCAGAGAATCATCAGGTTAAAAGACACGCTAGAGTGTGTAGTGTACAGATTTATAATCAGATGTGGATGATTTAGATGAGTATTAGGAATGATTTGAAGTATGTATGCTGGCACCAAAAGTTACAGATGATGTAAAAAAGCTGCGTTTCCAGTAACAAAGTTAGGTTGAGAAATGTACCCAACTCTTAAAACAAAATGTATATCAGGAAAACTACCAAAAGACTGGATATATGCACAATTGGTAACCATAGTAAAAGGACAGATAAAAACAGCTGCAAATGTTACTGTGGAACGTAACAAATTTACGAAGATTACCCAGAACCCAGGGTAATCGGTAGCTGATTTCGCAGTGCTTGTTAAGCGATCTTCTGTCCATTGGAAATTTGCTTCAAGTGACGAAGCTGCTGTGGATCAGTCTATTAATGGGATTTTTTGTGGAAAAACACGCTTTGAGATTTTCAAAGCTAAGGCACATACATTTGAGGAAGCAGTTACACTCGCTAAGAAAGTGGAGCAATTCAATAGAAGTGCAAGTGAAGTGCAGAGGAAAACATAGGTCTTCACATGATCATGCGTCTTCAAAGAAAAGGTCAACGGAAAGGACATCAAACAGCAAGAGAAACGAACTACGAAGGCAATCAGATTTGAGGAAAAACGACACAGGAGCGAGTAAGCAAAACTGTTATTGTTGTAAATAAAGGCTGTTTAGAATTTAAAGTAAAAGAAGGAGCACAACATGTATTAAAGATGTAGACCTTTACTTATAGCATTATAAAGTAAAGTAGAAGATACTATAACTATTACGGATCTGGTAAAAAAGGAAAAAAGTATTGGAACCGATTCGTTTCAGTGATTGGGCAACACCCATTGTACCGATTCTGAGATAAAATGTTAAAAGGCGCGTTTGCGGGGATTTCAAGATAACATTGAATCCGTTCTTAAAAATAGATAGGCAACCACTGTCAAAGAACCATCGCTTTCCAGTCTAGAACATTATTTAAAAGAGAGCGTAATTGGTCTACGACTGACAGGGAAGCTGCGGCGATAATTTTCGGCGTGAAGCGAATTTACATTTATTTGTATGGTCGTAAATTGATACTCGAGAGGATAAGATTTTCTGCGAATTTGTAATCTATACGTTGAACAGATGGCTGACAGGCTCCAAATATTTATCACTTGAATTTAAGAGCTTTTAGAAAAAGAAATTAGAATTGCACGTACTAAAAAGGAATCTTACAACGGGGATACCGTGTGGTAATTCTGAAAACCTTGCGGGAGTTGATATTAACGAATAACATTCAAATCATATGGGGATGGCTGAAATAAAAAAACTAGCCAGATCATATAGTTGGTAAATGGGGATAGGTGAGGAAATTAGAAAGATTTCAAGAACATTTGAAGCAGAGTTCACTTCGGATTTTTGCACTCGGTTTATTTAGGTCTAATATACGGTAAAAGTAACCTATAGGTAGTTGATGCGGAATCCAAATGGGTTGAGATTTTTCAAATAAATAGTACTGAGGCTGGTCCGATAATTCAAAGATCTGATAAACTTTTTGCTCGATTTGGAATTCCGCGACAGCTATATACAGATAATGGTAGACAATTCACGAGTGCCAAATTTTCGGAATTTACACAAGGAAATGGTGTGAAGCACACGTTCTCCAGCGTATCTCTTGCGTATCCAATGTTTAATGAAGAAATTCTTTCGCGCGAGGATTTTCCACAAGTGCCTAATGATTACTCTATAAATGACGCACCACTTTGTTGATCTGAAAGAACAAAAGCAAAAGCGAATCTCTAGTAATAAGTTCATATGTTTATATCGTTGTATCTAATTAAAATGCGAGATTTATAATAAATAGAGGATTGTGGAAACATTTTTGCGTATATCAAGTTTAGGACAGCTTCACACACACACACACATATATATATATAATTAAAAATTTGTCATAAGGACAATCGCAGGATTTCGCCGGGAGCGGGTGCTAATCTGGAGAAATGCACCTGCTTCCAGCGAAATCGCTGTAAAATTTCAGCCGCAACCACGTCGTGTTCAATTGCCCAAACAATCCTATTATTTAGAATAGCTGTGAATATATTATACATTGTGTTCAGACAAGTGATTGGCCTGTAATTCTTCGGGTCAGACATGTTGACATTTTCGGCCGGAGTGCTGTGCGCTCCGCTTTCTTGGTAGTGATGGGTGGGGATTCTTTATCAGGTGTTATGAAGGCATCACACAGCTCCTTGAAGCTATTCATATTTTCTGAGTCTTCGTCCAGTCTATGTTGCACTTCGTAGACTACTCTCCAAAATACTTCGACCTCCTCCGGTTTGTGCGGGGAGTCGACAGTAACTGGAGGGTCTTGGAAGAGTCGAGATTGGATCAGAGAGAAACTGTTGATTTTCTCTGACCCACCTTTTCTTTCGCTCTAGACTTCTCTTAGCGTCAGATAATATCTGTATTCTCTCAACAATATGCTGCCTGATGGTCAGCAGCTTTGACTTGTTAAGTGTGTGATAAAGGGTCCGGAGTTCGCGCGCGCACTTTCGAACGTTGACGGTAAAATTTGTGCCAGATGTAACGTGGTCAATCATACACTGAATTCGGGACGCGTACTGTCTTGCTCAACTTATCTTTATGGCAAGTTAATGCATTCGCTTTTTCGTCTTATGATCAACCGTTGGTTTCGTTTTACGGTTCGCAATGGCCAAAGCTCTTGCTGCATTATACACACAATAATTTATAGCTTAGAGATTGGATTCTTCGGATAAATCTCCACGTAAGTTCTCCATCGACCACGTCCTGCAAGACGTAAATATTTTGAATAGCAATCCTTCCCTCCCTAAAGCCCGCCTCCGTCACCGCAATATTCCTTTCCCCTCGACATCCTTTCGCAATCTATCGGCCCTCACATCTTGTGTGCCAGACAGCCACGCTTCGTTCTCTACCCCGTCCAGCCCTGCTGCCATAATTTTTTAAACTATCTTATTTGCTTCTTTATCTCCTCTTCATTCAGCTCCTCTCCATATACATCCGTCGTTCCTCTAATCCTCTCATCTCTTTTCCGCGTATCTGATATCTGAAATTAATCTTTAGAAAATTTCTTCCATTCGTCACTCCCTATCTTCTCACGTAAGGGTCTAAAAAAGGTTCTTTAAACAGTCCTACTGCACTGAACGCATGTTTTTGTTGGTTAATATGTAATACGACTGCCGTTATCCGGGTCTTCTAATTAGTAGGGAACGTCGGGTACCATAACAGGTTCGTTTTAAATCGAAACGAAAAACGTTTTGAAAGAGACCCACAAGCCAGAGAAGTCTGATACAAATTTATGTCAGAAGACTGTTTGTTAAATTATATGAGACCGTTGAACAAACGATTTATATTCATGTTAAGAATTATTTCTATTTGCCTAATAATGTGACCTTTAAAAAAACTATCCGCCTTCAAAGATCAGAGTACAAGTACATGTTCACGACCGATTAGTTTAGAATGTTTCGTCGAATAGATATAGATGAACTGGACTGTAAACTGTAGAGAATAGTTTGGAAGTCAGAGCCAAATCAAGAACTACAAGATTACTGTCTCCGTATCGCCGAATATGGAAGTAGGGCTGCACTATTTCCATTATGTTCGAAATTATTAGAGAAGAACATATACGTTGTCGGCATCCTTGCTGTATGTGACTCAATTTAGTTTTCTGAGATCAAAATAAAGGAACTAAATTCCATTATCAACTCGACAGGAATTACCTTAAAAAAATACGCAGCTGACTCATCTAATTTTCTTCCATAATCTTGTAGATCTCTTTTGTACAAAGAGGAGACTTTTGAAGTTGGAGATTCTGTTTGTACTTCGGAATTAAAATGGGCTGCATCATTAGACTGCTCTCACATTAGTTTTTCTTGATCAGAAGAGCCGATGACTTACACTAAGCGAAGGGTGGCATCTGAAGTTGCTCAGCTGTTCAATCCACGGGGCCAGCTGGCTCTTTTCTTATCATATTCATGACAGACTAAGAACCTTTTTATGTATGGAACATATTTCGCGAAAAGCTTAGGACCCTAGAAAAATCATCATTCCAGCTGCAGTATATCTTGTCTATAGAAGTGAAAATGCACTATTTAGTGTGACCTGATTTAAGACAAGCCGAAGGTTGCTTTACTAAAATGGAAACCATACCTAAATTGGAAATCTGCAGAGGAAATTACTTCTATTCTTAAGTATCAAGTTTTGCGATACGTTCCTACGAATTTCAACGCCACTGATTGCGCAACTAAGAGTTTTGACTCAAATGAACTAAATGAACAAATGAACCTCAGGATGTTGAGATTGCACATTTAGGTTTACCTTCTTTTCTTCAATTACTTAGATGACCTAAGTTCATTAATTGAAATTGCGTTTGCGGGACTACTATCCGAGCAGATACTTTACTAATGGCGAACGAGTGGATACCTGTGAACATCGTAATGTGAACTTAAAATCATGATCAGTGACAATACCGTTTTCTAAACATGTATTCATTACGTAAATAATAGTGTTTTTAAAGTGAAATATAGTTATTTTATATTTTAGTGAAGTTCTCTCTTATCATTTTTCCAGATGTGAATTCTGCCACAGTAACTTTATTATGACGCGTTTTTCATGACCTAAATAAATTCTTATCTTTGTTTCTATATGACAAAACTTAATTCTTTATAAACAGGCACGAACTCATTGTGTACTCATTACCGAATCATTCACTTAGCGCACAGTAGGCGAAATAGAAAACAAAATTACTTAATAAAGTTTAAGAGATAGGCAAATATGTTTGATATTTACTGCGTACAACGAAATTTATATAAGAAAAATCTGGGGAAAATTGGGATATAAGAAGCAGCGGTTAGTCGCTCGCTGAAACTGGGGATAGACAAACGGTGCTTGGCCGTTCGTGACAAAGTGGGAAGTGTTAAGGGTTGAGAAGCGAAAAAGTGCTTTTCATGAATGTGGGTTACGCAACTTTATGATTTAATAAAAACTTGGGAATGTAGCAAATTATAATTCGTTATTTCGTCTCGCCGGAGTTTTTCAGCTTGTTTACTGAAAAGAGGCCATTAGATATTAGTGTAGGTTTTCCATAATTATCTCAATTTTAAAGTCGTAATAATTTATATCTCTTAGCTTTAATTCAATTGGCAAATTTTCATATTGTTATTATTTATGTATCTATAAAATTTATCCATTTGCTGATGGTATCTGAATACACACAGGAAATTTCAATTTTATCTAGATTTTTACTTATTTCGCAACGTATTTTACAAAATTTTAGTTTGTGATCACAAAAGGCTTTTTCAAAGTGAAAATTGTGAGTAAAGAAATAAATTTTCGAACGCTTTTTGCCATATTGTTGCTGCAGTTTGCTATCTGTATATTTCTCTTTCTTGTCTAAAGGCGTTTAGTATTTTTTGAACGGCCCTTTATTAATTCCTAATCAGCATGTAAATATTCAATAAATATTTTCTTTTTTCTCTTAGGAGCAATTATCATTTCTGATACAAGGCATGTTGTTCAAACTGTGGCCAAATCACCCTTTGAGGTTCAAATGACTTTAAGTATTCGAGATTTTCAAAAACAAGACATAGGCTCTTATAGTTGTACAGCAAAAAACTCTCTAGGCGAAATGGAAAGTAACATTCGTTTATATGGTAAGTGAAGTCTTTTCATGAATATTTGTAAATATCACGTACTTTTGGTTGTAGCCTAAAATAAAAATGTTTGAAATTTTTAATTCTAGAAGCCCAATTTTTGTTTGCTTGAGAAAGTAAACTGAACACTAATAGATAATATAAAATATGTGCGTCAGTCAACAAGAAACTCAATATGCACGAACTGAAATATGGTAAAGAGTGCTTACTTACATGTGTCGCGTAATCTTTTCATGGTTAAATTCAGGATTGATTAGAAATGAGTATTATCCAAGGGACTATGAACTGAGTATTCTGCTGACAACATTGTTGGAATGCAGCATAACGCTCTCTTTGGTATTTGATAGTATTCCCAAGTAGTCTCGAGATTCCTACGCACATATATTTATACTATTTGTTCGCAGCAATATGTAATATATATGATTAAAAATTTGTCATAAGGACAACCGCAGGATTTCGCCGGGAGCGGGTGCTAATCTGGAAAATTGCACCCGCTCCTAGCGAAATCGCGGTAAAATTTCAGCCACAACCACGTCTC
>NC_046659.1:1251109-1263493 GCF_010883055.1 Belonocnema kinseyi
TAAGGACAACCGCAGGATTTCGCCGGGAGCGGGTGCTAATCTGGAAAATTGCACCCGCTCCTAGCGAAATCGCGGTAAAATTTCAGCCACAACCACGTCTCATGACCGTGAGATAGGTGGTTACAGTCTGTGAAAGAATCAATACAACGACGCAACACAAGCCTCGTGCACCCTAAGAACACGGAGCGACCTCAGGACTACCGCCTTCTGCACTTTTCCCGCAAGTGTTTTAGCATATTCTTGACACGCATGGATGCTTTTTAGGCCATTAGCAAGTGAAAGCTTGGCACCTCCAAGAGCGCCGATAATTAGGACGATTAGTTTAACAGAATATTCCGGGTACAATCGTTGCAACTCCCTTATAAGGTCTCGATACCTATCTTTCTTTTCATTCTCCTTGGTTATGATGCTTTTGTCAGCTGGTGCCGAAAATTCGATAACGAACATGGTTCGCTTCTTGAAGTCAAGAAGAACCATGTCAGGCTTAGAGTGAGCAACAGAAACAATTGTCGAGAATATAAAGTTTCAGTATATGCGGAACTTCCCATTCTCGACAATTGACACCAGACTTCAATCCGGGCGATTTAAGGAAAGCAAACGGTAGCTCACAAGACATTGACTGATCCTTCACAGAAACGCTCCTTTGCTAACTTCTGCGTAATTCCAGACCATTTCAAAAAGAGTGTCTCTTCCATTTGCAACTCTATGGGCTGTACCCAGAATAATCCTGTTTTGAAGACATTCAAGACTCAATATTCCGTGACCACCCTGACGGGCTGAGACGTACAGTCGCGGAACGGAAGACTTAAGATGCATGCTTTTTTTCATGTGCATAACCTTTCTTGTCCCGATATCGAGGGATCTGAGCTCGTTCTTCGTCCATGGGACTACCCCAAATGAATAGAGTACTACCTTGCTTCAAATAAACCTTGGCGCATTTGTCTAACCCAAATTTCATTCCAATTTCCTTAGTATATCGTACGACAATCCCTATAGCTAGATGTAGTTGCTCTTTGTTTTTAGGATAGATCGTAACATCGTCCATGTAAAATACATGAGTGACCTTATACTTTCGATCTGCAGGTTTGCCGTACAAGTACCCGTTGGAATGGCGAAGTGCTAGAGATAGTGGCAATAATGTAAGGCAAAAGAGGAGTGGGCTCATGGTGTCGCCCTAAAAGACACCTCTCTGAAAGGTGACCTTGTTAGCTGTCACACGATTTTTTCCAGATGAGATAGTAAATCTGGTTTTCCAAAGCGGCATCAATCTCTCTATGCACCAAACTATTTGTGAATTAACCTTTAAGATTTCCAAAAGACAGATGATAAGTCTATGGGTGGTCGAATCGAAAGCATCCGATAATCAATTCAGGCCATCGATAGATCACACTGGTAGAATGCTGCATCTTTACAGACACATCTATCGATGAGCAGGTTCTCCCGGCATTCGGCTACGCCTTTCTTTGAGCCTCGTTGTTCATACATTTCTTGCCACACAGGTTCAATTGCCCGAACAATCCTATCATTTAGACTAGTTGTGAATATCTTATAAAGTGTGTTCAGACAAGTTATTGGCCTGTAATTCTGCGGGTCAGCTAAGTTGCCTATTTTCGGCAGTAGCCTTGTGCGCCCTTCCACCAACCACTCCGGAAGCGGCTCTTCTGACTGTAAATATGAGGTGAAAATACGGTGAAAATACGGGAAAATACGGGTTCTAGACTTCTCTTCGCGACAGAGTGTATCCGTATTTCCTCAACAATATGCTGCCTCATGGTCAGCAACCTTGACTTGTTAAGTGTGTGATAACGGGTCCAGAGTTCGCGCGCGAACTTTCGAACCTTGGCGGTAAAATTCCTGCCAGATGGGATGTAGTCAATCACACACTGGATGCGAGGCGCGTACTGTCTTGCCCAGCCTATCTTTATGGCAAGTCGATACATTCGTCTTTTGGTCTTATGATCAACCGTTGGTTTTGTTTTACGGTTCGCATCGGCCAAAGTTCTCGCTGCATTACACACACAATAAGTGATATCCCAGAGGTAACCCCGTGCAGGGTCTGCACTCGCATCGTAGCACTCCAGCAAGTCGTGATTCAGTTGCTCCGTCCACCCAAAGGTCGCGAGATCCCGCCGATCCATCGCATTAACTCCAGTTTTATTGGCTCCCCCAGCTCCAGATTGGTTGGCATTAATGGCCGACTCATTGCGGATAGAGGTTCCCTGTAACAAGGATTTCTGCTGAATATGGTTACAAAAATAAATAGGCAGTCGCGAACAATTGTCCAGCTGGATTGTTCCCAATTTGGATGACTCAATTTTCATCAAAATTTGAATTGGGCAAATTAATTCTGCATTTACAAGTATTGAAAATGGCCTTGAGGCGTTGAGAAAGCCGTTCTTGCTTGATCGTCGGGGTGCGTTTCAACTTGTTGACGTTCGCTCGCTAAGTCAAAGAAAGAGAAATATTGTGCTTCGCCCAGATAGTCTAGAATTTCTGTAACATTGGGCAAGGTATATGCATCACCTATAACTTTTTCGTTGAGCGCCCTATAATCAATAACAACCCGGTATTTATTTTATTCTGAGGCTTTCGTCCTTAGGGATTATCATTAGTGGTGAATTATAGAATGATTTTGATGGTCCGATGTTTCAGCTCTTAAGCTGTTTTTCGACTGCTTGTCGTACATCTACGGTCGAATCTTGACCTCGTGGATATTGTTTTCATTGTATGACTATGTCTTCAGTTATCGGTAGTCGGTGTTGCACTAAGTGGGCTGCAGTTAGTTTCTCGCTATTTGAATGAAATATATCTGAGAATTCATTTCTCTATTGTGCAATGTATTCTTTTTCCTCGGTGTTTAAATATGAAAGATATAAACTGTTGAACAGTCGCCTCACGCAGAATGTCGAGCTGGCCTAAGGTGTTTACTCCGTGGTCGTTTATTATATACATTGTAGTAAGTTTGTACTAGGAAGAATGCCTTCGGATAGCGGAATTCCATTGCAATCAGCAAGACTGCAGAGGAATCTTCTAGTTGCTCCCGTGTACACAAAACTTTGTGGAGTTCTCCAGATCCCTAACAGTTCGTGAACGCTGCTGAGATTTGAAGCTCTTCGGGGCGTCCTTCTGAGGAGCTAGATTGAAATTAAATTTTTTGATCCTTACTGTCAGAGGGCACCAGCGATGCTGTCCTTGGGAAATTTGCGTCTTTCTTTCTTTTTTTTAGAATCCGCGTACGGAATGTACGGGTAATATGAATACGGAAAAGGATATCTCGGATATAAGAAAGGCAGGCAACTATGGCCTGCAGGTTATCCAGGAACACTGTTGAAACATTGGCTAATCGTACCTATAGGTGAATACTGTTAACTCTGAAGTGAAGTTATACTTTCTCGACATGCACGCCACCAAGGAACGTCCTTAACTCACTTAATAATTTGTTTGTTTTTCTTAGCTCGCGTCGAATTATTTGTGCTCTTAAAGTATTATTTCTTGTATTTTTCTTTTAAAACATGCTTTGCTTTGATCAACTTTATCGTTAAACTAAGGGATGTTATATTTATCTTGTTGAAGTGTGATTTGTTCGAGAAATGACAACATTGCACCCCTAGATTCTTATTTCATGACTAATTTGAATCTTTATTTTGTTTAGGATTTAAATGTTTAGTAGTCACGTTTTAGAATCGGAGAATGTTTGATCAAACCCCCTAATTTTTTTAGTTCAATAATTCGATTTATTAACCAATATTTATCCAGGTAACCAAACGCTTGTAAAGTGTTACTATTACTTGATCTACTTCCGAAACAGAAATCAACATGTCGTGTTGGGCTATTAGTCGTTCTGATATCTTATAAGACATTTCAGTCCAGGCGTAGTATAAATTAGGGTTCAAGTTGAGTGGATTCTTGTATCACGGGAGGAGATTCAATCTCAGTCTCTTTCCGTTTTAACTATTATTGTGACTTTTTACCTGCACGTCTATATGATTCTTTAAGGGGACCTAAAAAATATAATTTAGCAGACTCTGCTAAATTACGTGTGATAGCACGCTCGTTCCATTCACGTATTTTTATTCCGGCACGATGCTTTTGCTTATGTGCTTCCTTGCGGGGTGGGGAGTGGTTAAGCAGGGGATGTGCATTTTTTTTCTCTCTCTCTCTTCTGCTCCCTTTGCTGTACGTGTATGCGAGTCAAGTTGATGATTTTCATCTTGCGTCTCGTATTATAAGTAATTAGTTTTGATATGTGAGCACTGTTTTAAAAACAATGATCTAGAATAAAGGTATTCCTTCGTGAATAATTGGTGCTTTTTCCATGAGGCAGTCTAATCTGTGATGTAATCCGTTGAAAATAAAAAAAACATTTATGTGTGAGCGAGAATTTGTTTTTTGTAACTGAACAGTCGAATGATAAATTCACAGACGTTATTGGAATCTATTTGTGTGATTATTGTCGGAGATTTATTTGTCTTCGTTACTTGCGCGGCAAGCCTGCATATCGAAAGTACAAGGTCACTCATTTATTTCACATGGACGATCTTAATATCTATGCTAAAAACAAAGAGTAACTACATCTAGCTCTAGGGATTGTCGAACGATATACTAAGGAAATTGTAATGGAATTTGGGTTGGACAAATGCGCCAAGGTTTATTTAAAGCGAGGAAAACTTAGTGGCATCCCTAAAGATCCTGAGCTCGTTGATGGAAGCGGAGGAGGCGGCTGAAACATTCGGACTTAACTTCAGTATTAGGGGTGAGCAAAATGCATCCAATCTTATCTATCTCGAGTACTCACTCCTGAAAGCGCGGATTAAGAAATCACAAGAGAAAAACTTTCGTGAACAGCTCTTCGATAAGAGGATGCACAGTGTCTTCTACAGAGATGTGAAGGATCAGTCAATGTCTTGTGAGCTAAGGTTTGCTTTCCCTAAATCGCCCGGATTGAAGTCTGGTACGGAGGGTTTCATTTTTGCATGCCAAGACGGCGTCATTTTCACCTTAACATTCCGTCGACATATTTTGAGCCAAGACATTCCTGATGATAGCTGCAGGGCGTGCCATGCACAACCCGAGAATTTAGCTCACATACTATCTAGTTGTCCAACTCACGCGGGAACGGCCTACATTCAAAGGCACAATGCGGCACTAAGAGTTCTTTATTACTATCTCTGTCACTCTTACGACATTAACCTTAATATGGCTCCGTTAAATGCTCCTAGGAAAATCGAGTCAATTGTCGAGAATGGGAAGTGCCGCATATACTGAAACTTTATATTCTCGACAATTGTTTCTGTTGCTCACTCAAGGCCGGACATGTTTCTTTTCGACTTCGAGAAGCAAACCATGTTCGTTATCGAATGTTCGGCACCAGATGACCAAAACGTCATAGGCAAGAAGAATGAAAACAAAGAGAGGTATCGAGACCTTATGAGGGAGTTGCAAAGATTGTACCCGGAATATTCTGTTAAACTAATCGTCGTCATCATCGGCGCTCTTGGACGTACCAAGCTTTTACTCGCTAATGGCCTAAAAAGCATCCCTGCGTGTCAACAATATGCTAAAACACTTGCGGTAAAAGTGCAGAAAGTGGTAGTCCTTCGGTCCTCCGTGTTCTCAGGGTGCACGAGGCTTTTGCTGGATCGTCTTATTGATTCCGTTACAAACTGTAAGCACCTATCTCTCGGTCGTGAGACGTGGTTGTGGCTGAAATTTTATCCCGATTTCGCTGTGAGCGGGTACAATTTTACAGATTAGCACCCGCTCCCGGCGATCAGGATTTTAATGTAAAGAAGTAGGTGTATAAGAATTTGTGTATTGGGAAACTCGATGGTAGTACGGATATTCTTGTAAACGGAATTTGGTTTGTAAGTTAGTAAAGATCTGCTACGTGTTCCGACCATTAGGTCGCGCTACCTTCATTAAGTGCCGTGAGTGTTTTTACGAATTTCTTTGTACTGAGAAAAAAACAATTTGTAATGTTAAATCTTCCTGCTCGATTTCGGATCATACGTAATTTTGACATCTGTGGCGTTGACTTTTAAAATGGTAAAATTTTTGTATTTCTTTTTATGTGCTTATGTGGTTAGGTTGCGTATTTAACATGCGGTCATCTTCTTTTCTTTTCTGTATCGTAAATTTAATATAGTTTTAAAACTTTTTGGATTGTAAAATGATAATTGTGGCCTTGCGGTGTTTCAATTTTTACAAACCCATCCCCATTTTGATACTGATTGTAAAGCGAATTAAAATATTATAAGAGTTCAATCAGTGATATTTCAATGAAAATTTGGATATATGTATTTGAGTAAATGCAGGATGTAATCTTTCTGCCCTGGGATTTACGAACGTCGTGTGCAATAAAGTAGGTTCGCCAAAAAGGAAATTAGCAGCAAGTTATCAAGTTTCTCACATACCAAAGTCAGTCGAGGACCAGGTGAACCGAGCTTACATTTAGGTTTGGAGAGGAAGCGTAAGGATCGAGGAGAGGATCTATTTAGGAAGTCTGACTGATAGAAATACGGTGTGATTACGGTCGCCAGGTTTACTTTAAAGTAAGTTAAGGAGCGTAGAAGAATTTCGAGATTGAATGTTTTATATGTCACCGTCTTTGATCAAGGTTTCAGATAAGAATCAAGTAGAGTTTAAACGATGTTTAAACGATGGCAGGAAAATGACGAGCACCTTCACCAGGTGATACGATTTCTCAGCAACCCGTAGTTCGCCAAGCGGAGAACGAGAGAATGGCGCAGGTCCTGGAAAAAATAAAAACTGATACGGCCTTCTGACAGCGTCGCCAAAATTGCACTATGTTTGGGGACACAAAAGCCTAGAAGTACTGATGCAATAAGTAAATAGGAACCAGAAATTTTTATCTGCGATCCCCTCTCTGGGATTCTCCCATGGAATAGAGCCGGGTATTCAGCTAACGCACTTCCTTCTTTTTTTTGTGGTAATTTAAGGTTAGCCCAATGGGGTAGGGGATTTTCCGGCAAAACATATCTTCAATCCTGAAATTGACTGCTCTCCTTTATTTAATGGTCGGTAAATTAATTGATCTAAATTTAAATTGAGGAGAAGTTTTAAATTAAGATTGTTGGGTGGGAGGTTTACTCAGAGAATTCCAGAAGCTCCTAACTTCAGATTTCAATCCATATCTTCTAAGGTAAGATAGATTCAAACAATAAATTCATATCAATTTGGAAAACTGAGCTTCTTTGCGAGAATAGAATTCTCCTTTCAATGTTGACAAGTACTTCATGTATGTTTTTACTAGGTTTGCCTTTTGACCCTCACTTAATTCTCAGGTATCGTTGCTGTTCATATAGCTCAGACTTTTCTTTCCCAAAACGTTGCCCAAACGTTGGTCAATATTTATATCATAGTCTATCATTATGATTTGAAAATAATAAAAATAAAAAGAACGAAAGAACAAAAAAAAAGAAGGAAGGGAATTTTGTTGGTTTCTTTCTTGTATTTATTTCCTCTAATTTTTACAGTAGCTGTATTTAATTGTGGTTGTCCAAATTTATTTGTTTCATTCTTGGTCTTATTTTCCGGAAATCTATACATTAAATTGATTATTAAACGTTCAATTATATTTTAAACTTCATATTAATTATTTTTAATTTAGGCCATCAAGGTGTACGAAAGCGTGGTCTGGCAATCCTAAAGTTCCGGGCATTAGATTACTTAGTAACAATTTATTGGACAAAATGTGGGCCGAATGTTTTAAAGGGCGTTTTTTGTCGAGGCAGTCGCTAACCCGCACAAAATAATAATAATTGTGGAAAACTTACGCGGAGTGATCACACGAAACGAATTTCAAGCAAACAATTTAAAATCTGTTTGGTGATCAATAAGTAGTTGAACAGTTTCACTAAATTTTATAATCTTCACTATGCCCAAATAATAACGTTTATTTGATTACATGGAAGCGTCCTGCTAGCTGAAGCGGGGTAGGACTTAACCCATGTTTTTATTATAGAGACAGCGAAACTAGCACCAATTTCACCTATTGAAAATAAAAGACAATTCCATGGACGAGGAATCATCAAAATTCTCTAGTATGTATGCCTGCATGAGAGTCCATATTATTGAAGAATAGTAGTAAAGCCAGGACTTATATTCTTCGGGGCAGGACAAAATTTGGCAATTTGTCACCATTCTAAGCGGGTATGACTTGATGATGGCAATATAGTGAATCTTAAATTTAAAAGAGACATCGTAGAGACGTCCCACGGTGCACTGCGGTACTGACCGACGAACTATTTCTTCCCCAAAAAAATTATGCGCAATGTGTTTCGGTTCCTTTCCGGAAAAACGGAAGCAACCGCTCTATTTTCGTTCATTCGTTCTCTTACATTCAGACTGCGTATTCGTGAAAAATTCAGAATCGGAAAACTAGAAAAATTAAAAGATCACCCGACAAAGTTTTGACTGATAGGAATTCTCAAAGGGGAGGAAGAAAATTTCCAGGTCAGAAACACTCTTGTTTTTCTCATTTTCTTGCCTGAAATTGTCTTTTTCTTACACAGTTTGTTGAAACTGTCAAAGGGGTACCCAACTGCCGGAGGTTCGATAATTGCCCCGCCATTAATGATAATAACTAAACTGTGAGTTTTGTTGATTAGCTTCAGTGTGTTGTTTCTTTATTAGTGGGATCAATAGGAAGTGGAATTCGCGATTCCTTTTTTCAAAGAAATCCTAAAAAAACGGAGTGATCACCCAATATCAATATTACGCAATATCAATATTACAGTTCAGTATAATGTACTTTTCTTAGCAATTGTATTTGAATTTGCGATGATAGTTCGCATTTATAATTCTTGTACAGATTTAATTCAGTTCTCCGCCAATTAAATTTTTCTTATACGAAGTTGAGTTCGTTAATGACTTGTTCTCACGCCAATGTTATTCTTATCGCGCCACTCGGCTTCAGCCAAAATAATAAAATCAGAAATTAGAAAATAATTTCAGAAGTCAAAAAGAGAGTTATAACACCTATACACAAAAAATGATTCTAAGATAGTTAAATATAAGTTTAGAGGCTTTCAAAGAGTATAAAAATTTGTTTTTTTTTAAGGAAACAAATGGTTAAAGGCTTTTTTCGAAAAAGAAGTTTTAATTTTGATTTTTAGAAAAAAATGTCAAAATAAATGACAAATCTTGATAACAATCTAAAAGTACATGAGAATAGCTTTTATAACACATTGTCCTAAAAGTCGAATTATGTCAGGCTAAGAAAAGTTACATTAATTTGAAGGTACGAATGTACGCAAAAAAGTGAAAATTTCAGATACCTGTACATGGAAACCTTCTCTGTGTTTTCTCGGATAGATATTATATAAGCAATGATTCTCTACGGTGGGGCACTCTGGCCAGTTTGTGTTGCTTATTTATTTCCGTTATTTTTATTATTTCTTTTGTTTTCTTGTGATATTCCAACGGCCTGAATAAGAATCCCAGAAATCGGCATTGGTCAGCGTGAGTTTTCGCTCAAGATTTCTTATGAAATACTGAGTGATGGTTTCCTAACAATGAACATAATTTCCCTTTTTCTTCCCCCTGCTTTTCATGGGTCGAAAAATTCATCAGATAACACGACATCGGCGCGTGATCACTTCGGCTGGGGTACAAGTTTTCCTTAGCCGACACGTCTAGGTTCCTTATAGCAATTTTTTTATTTATATATTATTATATTATTTAGTTATTAGGTTTGATATGTATTTCCCAATTTATGTAACTAATAAATATATCAATAACCTTATCTTTGTTGTTTTACTAAGTTAAAAGATATTCGAGGCCTTTTAGTAATCGTCTTTTTGTTATTCCTCGTATTTAAGATAAAATAAGCCCTCGAATTCAGATGCCTGCGTGCCACCAGAGAGGAGAGCGTCAAGTCAGTCGTTTGCACGATGTCGCAGGAGGTAGGAGCTTCCGTTCTGCCCTTTTCACGTGAGTGGGTGTACAATAGGAACCACATAGAGCAAGATACGCTCTACAGATAAATTACTTCCCCACCTTCCTCTTGTTTTTTTCATTCGTTTTCTTCGTTGAATATCCATTTCTTAACCTGTACTCTTTTTTATTTTTTTCTTTGCTATTCTATAAGCCCCCTTTTAAATTTCGCACTAGCGCTCAGCTCTGCTTCCTTCAAACTTTACAAGACTATCACTCATTTCCGCACACAAATATGTTAGGAGGCGGTCATCGTGGTATATATCAATTTGGCGACTAACGGGAGGCTCAGAAATAACCGCACTCCTATATACACGAAGGCTTCGGTCGCAGGGCCATGCATGCCCAGGTTCCACCGTAGCCTCCTCTCGGCTTCTTTCAGAGCGCTCAGCTTACCCTCCCTCCGTATTCAACGAAGAAATCTGTTTTCCTTGAGATATGATAAATCCTCTGAGCTTTTCGAGCTTCCCTCTACACATAAGCATATGATAGGCTGCCTTTATCGCGACAAATATTATTCTTTTTCTCTTATTATCTTCATTTCATTCATATCATCTAGTTTATTTATTTGATAAATTCCTATTCTTTTGTTTATTTTCCATATTTTCTGTATCTTTGGTTTTCTTTATTTATTAATTATATTTTCACTACCTGCTTTATTTCCTTTAATTTATTTGTGACTCAAAAGTTCATCTGACTCACTAAACGCGGAGCGAGAAAATGTAGCCGTAAATGGAGTCGTTTGAATTCTCAGAGTTTCTCCACTCTCTAAATGTGTCTGACTTTGACCGATTCTTCAATCGCTTCCACTGAGAAATTAGCTTGCCAATCCGAAGGTCCCTTACCTCGCGGAAGGTCACATCTATTTATTCCATGTATTCAATTTATTTCTCTTATTTTCCTAATTTTTTTATTTCCTCTATTTTTTTAATTCTCTTATTTTCTGTATTTCCTTTAATTCGTTCCCTTTATTTTGAAAAATGATGTGTTTTATGGTTTTTATGGAAGTGAGCAGAAGTAGTGACGAAGAAAAAATATAAGATGAGGGAAAAACGGAGATAGGAGAACGTTACTAGAAGTAAATAAGAGAAAGACAGGTAAGTAGAAGATGTACAGGAAGAGGAAAGAAGAGGCGTAGAAGAAGAAGCATTGGTACCAGAAAAAGTAAATAGAGAGGACAGCAGAAAAAAGGGGGTGAAAAGAGAAGAAGTGAAGTAAGAGCAAATGGATTAGAGAAAAAGGATTACGAGTGGGAAATCTTAAAAAAGAAGATGCATTTCAAAGAAGAAGCGATTTATTCATTGAAGAAGACACTTACGATAACAATACTCAAGGGCATGACTACATCATAAACATTATGACAGTTAGTTTTTTTGTGGTTCCTGTTTATTCTTCGGAGTGACTCAATTTAAAACTTCATGCGACCCTAACATATACATAATGAAAAATTTTTTCATAATAATAACTGCGGCATTTCGCCGGGAAAGGGTGATAACCTGAAAAACTGCATCCGCTCCCCGCAATATCGCCGTAAAATTTCCGCCATGACCTTATCTAACGATCGTGAGATGGGTGGTTACAGTTTGTTAAGGACTCAATACGATATTACGGCAAAACACACCTGCACCATAAAAACATGGATTAAATCCAAAAACGACCTCCTTCTGCATTTTTTGCCGCAAGTGTCTCAGCATCTTGTGGACGAGCAAGGATGCGTTTCAGGCTATAAAGCAATAAAAGCTTGGCACCATCATCTTTGGGAGCATTCAGCAGAGCGGTATTAAGTTTAATACCGTTACAATGACATAAAAGATAATAAAGCATTCTTTGTGCCACATGGTGCCTTTGGATGTAGGTCATCCATGCATTAGTTGGACAGCTAGATTATATGTAATAGTAGATGTTCGTGGTGTGAATGACGCGCTCAGCAACTATCATCGGGAAAATCTTGACTCAATGTATGGTGTCAATGTGTCAAAGTGAAAATGACACTCCCTTGGAATGCCAAAATGAAACCCTCTATGCTCAACTTCAATCCGGATGATTTAAGGAAAGCAAGCGTCAGCCCAACGACATCGATTGATCCTCTACATTTCTGTGGAAGATGTCGTGCATCCTCTTGTCGAGAATCCGTTAAAGGAAGTCTCCTTTTCTTTTCTAATTCGGGATTTTGGGAGTGAGGTCTAGATATAGATAAGATTTTATGCATTTTACTCACCCCTAATGTTGAATTTAAGACTGAGTGTTTCAGCCGCTTCCTCCGCTGCGTTGTACAGAAACTCTTCCTTGCTCATTTCTTCGTGCTTCCTGACCAATTAAAGAAGAGGGTCCCGTCCATTTGCGACTATATTTGCTGCATCCAGAATAATCCTGTTGCAAAGAAATTTAAGATATAGTATTTTACGACCACCGACCACGTTGCAAGGG
>NC_046659.1:1263593-1276964 GCF_010883055.1 Belonocnema kinseyi
ACGAGAAGCTAGGGAAAGGGGTTCGTCCATCCTTGTAGAGCCCCGCATGCAAGGATAAGGCTACGTACTCTGAGAGGTCGCCCGGTATCCCAGAGTCACCGTGCTAGACACCTCACCCAGGTGCCATTCAGCTTTCGGCATGGTTTTCACACCTCCGCTTGGGGGTTAATTCCTGCGGGACCACCCCTGGACAATTGTCCGCGACTGCCTATTTATTTTTGTAACCATATTCAGCAGAAACCCTTGGGACAGGGACCCTCTATCCGCAACCCGAGGACGCGTTCGGTGGCTTTGTCATAGGCCCTTCGGAGACGCGACGGGAGAGGTACAATCTTAAAATGGCAGAATTAAAATGCAAGCTCTTATACATATGCGTAATATTACGAGGTAAGAAATAAGTGGCCGAAAGCTCCTTCTTTGTCCATGGAACAGACCCATACAAGTAGAGTAGAACCAAGGCGATACGCTCACAGATTTGAAGACCAAATTTGTGGAAGAATATGCTTCTATCTGCTTCGGACAGGCTCTTTTACTGATCTTACTTCCGGAGAGCAGATTTGAAGCACGGCCGGGTATGTATAGGCATCTACAGTGTCAAGATATCTATTAACTATTATATTTAGAAACTCAAGTTCATCGGACATTGAGAATTACCCTTCCTTTCTTCAAATGAATCTTAGAAAACTTGTCCAACATTATCCAAACTTGTCCTAACAAAAGCCACTGCGAAATGGACATCTTCGACCTGGAATATAAGGTGCATATGCAGGCCAAATGTTAGACCTATCTCTCCCTTATTTGTATTCTTCTTCTTTCTTTAGATAACACATTGATAACACATTGAGGGTATCGTATGTCTGATTAAAGCGGGCTTTTGATTGGTTCAGTCTAAACATTTTGTTGCTTAAAAACTAAAATTTTAATGAATTTTGTGAAAAGGAATTTTCGATCTATTTATTTTTAATTTCTTTACCGCTCTATAAATATGAATATTTGAGTCTGAGACACCCTGTTAAAGTAATTGTCCTTACAATTGGTGCTCTTAGAGGAGCGAAACTGTTACTAGTTTGTAAGCTTAAAGCCATACCAGCCTGCCAAAAATATTCCACTGTACTTGCAAATTGGATGCAGAAAGCTGTCATCCTTGGATCGCTTCCTTAGAGATTTCAATAAATTCTATAAATTAAGAGAATTCAAGAAATTCAGAAATTTCAAAGAAATCAGGGAATTCAATAAATTCAGAAAATGCAATGTATTCAGAGAATTCAAGGAATTCAGAGAGTTTAAGGAATGCCAAAAATGCAAGTTATTTAGAAAATTCAACGAATTCAAGGACTTCCGAAAATTTAAGGAAATCAGATTATTCAAGGAATTCAGCGAACTTGGCCAATTCAAGAAATTCATTGCATTCAAGGAATTAAGAAAATCCAAGGAATT
This sequence comes from Belonocnema kinseyi, assembly GCF_010883055.1. Lineage (NCBI taxonomy): Eukaryota > Metazoa > Arthropoda > Insecta > Hymenoptera > Cynipidae > Belonocnema > Belonocnema kinseyi. The sequence continues at coordinate 1,265,031 of NC_046659.1, forward strand.
GAGTGTATTCTGGGTATTTAGAAAATTCAGCAAATGCTAGAAACTCAGATAATTCATGGTATTCTATGAATTCCGGAAATGTGCAGGAGTCAAGGAATTAGGGGAAATAAACAAATTCGGGAAATTTAAGAATTCCAGCGATATCAGGGATTTCAGAGAGTTTAAGGAATTCAGATTTCAAGAAATTCAGATAATTCAAGGAATTATAGAAATTCCGAAATTTTAACAAATTCAGGGAAACGGTTAAAAATGCATTCCACGCAGATGTAAAGGCCAAGTGACATATGTGTACGTGCACAGTTCGATTAGTGACATATTTTCATGTGCATAGTTAGACAAGTGAAATCTGTGCACGCTCAAAGTTGTGCAAGAAATATTTACACGTGCGCAGTTTTGCAAGTAACATGTGTTCTCAAGAACATTAGGAAAAATGAAACCTACAGACTTGCTCAGGAAACTCACATCTGTGCACATCCGAGTCCACAGGAGCTTATGTGTGCAAAAACTGTATTCTGATATGCTGTGACTAATTCATGTGTAGGTGAGATTATAAGTGTATACTGATGATTGTGTTATGTTTTTTCTTTTTCTGTTTTTTGATCGACGGAACCTTATGGTTTATCCGACTTTCAAATAAATTTGCAGGAGCGTCAGTGGTTCCTTTTATGTATTTTCTTTACACCCAATTGTTTACTAAACTGACCAGTATTCTTTATCCAACGTTTCCGAAGAAATTTATTTTGTCAGTTTTAAGATGTTTTCAGTTTGGGTGCTTCCAAATTTTATATTTTACATTCGTGAATGTGATTGAATCGAATTAGTAAAAGTAAAGCTCTGTCAGCTTATCCATTCTTTTAAGCTATACCCAATATAATAGTCATAATATAACTTTAGAATCATTGTAATAAAAATATGAAACTGTCCACTTTCTAAAAATCGAATTTAAAATTAATCGACTTTGGGCGATTTCGACATTAAATTTGTAACCAAAATACGTTACAAATTAGAATGGTCTGAAAAATCACCTGACGTAAATGTACAAACCAATCATCTATAACTTAATGTCTACAAAATCTCTATACGATATCTAAATCTCTACAACTTGAAGAAGCGTGTGTTATCCTATCTAAATTAAATGCAACTCAAAATGCCCAAATCAGAGCCAACTGATATGATGCAATCGATGATGCATCTGTTGTTCGTGAATACATAACTGAAATTGAGCAAACGAACATTAGAAAAAGAATCTGATCTTATTCGAATTATCAGAGCATGAATCCTCTATGTCAGAAGAAATTCGTGAACCTGGAGTAGCAAATTAATTAGCTGAGCTCCTACCTGATTTTCAAGTTTTAAACCCACCAGAATTTAGACGTGGCCTTCATGCACTAAACCAAAACGATTCCTTGACCATTACAACTTGTGTGCCAAATCGAAGGAGTTGCACAAACGCTTATGTGCAAATTTCTTCCTGGCGCAAAGTTCCCGAAACCAATGTCAAGCTGAAACACCTCTGGATTGCACCAGACTAAAGAAAAGATCAACTCAAAGAAATCTAGGATCTCAAGAAAGAGTTTTCATCTCGTCGTTTGAAGGGAGAAACGGAACTAACAGAGGACCAGTGTTACCAGAAGAAAAAATAATCAAAGGAAAGAGACGATCGCATGACTAACCGCCGGTGAAGCGGAGTCGTCATCGGTTCAAGAGGTAGAAGCAGATAAGATAAATAACATAGATTTAGGCATTGACTGTTCTATTATAAAAGAAAGTGAGGCTCGATTAGCAAATTGAGAATTTAAAAAAGCGAAGGAGGTTTTGTCAGGATTTGATAACACAGCCACACAAAAAAAAGTGTGCGGATCTGATAACAAGACACACGTATTCCTATCGATTTTGAGGCGCTGAATTCAAATTCGGTATGGAAAATCACCCATCATGTCATGGTTGAGCCATAACCTCAAAAAATGACGAAAAATCATGCTCTGGGGCAAATAAATTTCAAAATAATGCCAGTGATGCAAATTTTCACTTCAAAAACATGTCAATAACTGTGAAAGATCAACCCTTGCCTGATATCAACTTATTTACCATAACTTCACCCAACAAAACCTGACCTCACCTAACCTGAATCAACAGAAATTGATTGATAGATTGATAGATAAATGATGCACATTTCTCCATATGGTCTTTACTTCAAGCCTTAACTCGCTCTGCTTGTGGATAATGGTTTAATAGGTTAATTGCAAATTTCGGTTAAACGGACAAACAATGTCGATGATTCTCTTCCACCTTTTTTTCTCGTATCACAATGTCAGGTCGATTAGCCCGGATGTAATGATTGGTTTGGATAGTAACATCCCAATATAAGATGTAATCTTTGCTTTCCAAAAAGGGGAATTGGAATGTATCTATAGAAGGGCATCTATTCTTTTAAGAGTTCTAGGTTTAGTGCAAGTTGTCGATGTATAATGCCCGCGACGTCATTATGTCTGTGCGTATATTCTTGCTGAGCCATTACGCGACATCCATCAATAATGTGCTCGACGGATTCGCTGGTATCTGCACATAATCGGCACCAGTCAACCCGTCTTGATTTAATACCTGTTTGCGATAATTTCTGCTCCTGACAAACATTGTATTTCTAATTCCTCTATCGTTTCTGCCCTGATTTTGTTTGCTGAGTTAAGAAAACTCTTCGTAATCAATCTGACTCTCATAGTGAAGGCAGCCGTTAGGCTCGTCTTAACTATCGAATGCTGAGTATCCTTAGATTCCAGAATACCCAGATATTTATATGATTCGCCTACAGCCTTTACCTCGATGTCATTTTCCAACTCGTTCTCTAACTCTGCGTTCCCTAATTTTCCTCTGATTAAATGCACTATTCTACATTTGTCTATTCCGAATTCCATGTGGATATCATTGGAAAACTGCTGTGTGACATCGATCACTTGCTGCAGTTTCTGGCCTGAACTAGCGTACAGCTTCAGATCATCCATGTAAAGAAGATGGATCACTTGATGACCATCCTCATTATCATGAATTCTGAACCCACGAGACATGCTGTTTAGTTTTTTACTCGATGGATTCAACGCTAAACAGAACCATAGTGCGCTGAAGGAGTTTCCTTGAAATATATCCGTCGTAAAGCGTATTGATCTAGTCATCCTTGGTTGTCCATGATCAAAATAGCTGATTCTTGCACCCTAGCACCTCATCGCATGGCTTAGAAAGTCAATAATGCGTGGGAATATTTTGTAAAGCTTTAATACTTCAAGAAAATAGTCATGCGGCACGGAACGAAACGTTTGCTTGTAGTCAATGTCGCAATGAGAATATACCTTATCTGCAAGAATAGCTGTAAGACATTCATAAATTGTTGAAAGACAGACTATCGGTCGAAAGTCAGATGTGTTTTGAGCGTCTGTTTTTTTTTGTAACATGTACGTAGTACACTGGAGCATAAAGCCTGGCATCAGATCTGGGTGTTAAATGATCTTCTGAAAACACATGCTGCCTACTAAATCCTTTTGTCAGCCTTATCCTCAAGATCTAATCATAGAATACATTCAACAGGGTCGGCTCGAGGATGACTCCCTGTAGAATGCCACTTTTTGTAGAGATTGTTTTAGACTCCGCTTCTGCCTCCATTGTTATTTTCCTTTGGGACAGGTATGGCTCTATGATACTTAAAAATCCCTCTTCGATCACCCCCCGCCTTAGCTTAACCAGTATTTCTTGCATAGAAGACCCCTTTATGGACTATCTTCCAGAAGGAATTCTTTGCATTTCTTGTGCTGGATCGCAGACTTTTTTGGCCTCAGGGTCCATTAACCACTTTTCATGTATTATGTTTTTTTTGTGCTATTTTTGATACTACTGGTTTAGAACCTTCTTGTTTCATTGCATTCTACCCAAAATTTTGCAATTTTCCCATTTCACGATTTTGCGTTCTTGCTTTCAGGAATTATCAATCTTTTTTGCGTGTTCTCATTACAAGGTTCTTTTAGCATGTTTAAGAAACCTTCTGCCGAAGTTGTGTTTTCATTGATGCCATCTTTTTTTCTGCCACTGTCCCAAAGATAATATAATTGCAGCCACTTAATGATTCATCGTTTCTTACCTGCTATTAGTCCATGTTCTTACTGACATCTTTTGTAGCAAAGGTGAGGTCCAAAATTGAGGAGTAATCCTGTGCTATGTATTTTAATATATCACCTGCGTTCAGGACCACCAGCTCGTTCTCTGCAACCTAATCTGCCACGGTTTGTCCTTTGATGTTCGTATACTTCCAGCACAGGTCTTGATGATTTGGGCTTTCGTTCTCCATCTTAAGGTGTCCTTTCTGCCAGCACCTTCAATCATCTTTTGAGTTTGTCCGTATAGGCGCTTCCGTCCACCTTGAAACAGATATCTTCCCCTTTGCAGAGCCTACCTTTCTTTTCAGGCTTCAGGTATCAGTGAGTACGTGACTTCAACACACTTTCCTACCATACCTGTACATTCAATCATACATTCCGGTCCCTAAGGGCCTTGACAGCTTTATTGGTATTCTTGGAATGTGCTGTTTTCCCTGAGTTATGTTCTAGTTTCTTTTAGTTTAAAGGCCCTGATGCACCCTTTACAAGATACATCGCTACTGTTTGGCAGTTTAAGGGTTTCTTTCGCTTGATAAGAATTGAGGAGTTTGTCTCCAGCATGCCCTTACTCTTAGACGATCTAACTGCCTCAGTTAACAAACATCGCATTGATTTGCTGAGTACTTGTTGTCTCAGCGAGAGAAGCACACAGCTTCCAAGTTCTCACGCCAGAAGGTGTGCATTTAATGCAAGAAGCCCTGGGAAACGGATTCCTGTAACTTCTGTTTCCACAGTCTCCATTACTAGATCACCTTCTTGACTTCCATTTACCATATCTGCCGTGCTCGTGTTTTCTTTACTTTCCACGTCAACTTTGTTTGGGGTGAGCTGCTCTATGAAAGTTCTCTAGCGCTAAGTGCTAAGTGATCGGAATTTTCCCAGGGCACTGCAGATTCGACCTTTGCAACTACCATCCAGATCGTCCTCAGTAGTTTGACTATATCGCACAATGGGCTCATGTAGGTAACATAAATTATTTTTTCAGCTTGAAACTGTTCAACACATAAAATTAATCTAAATTTATAAAATTAATTCTAAAGCAGGTAAAACAGAAAATAAATACGCCCCTGAATGACTTGTGAATTTCTAAGTGGAAGAAAAATATAGGTCACAAGTACTGCTACGTGAAACAGGCGTCGTTGCTTGGGCGAGCACACGAAAAATAGAGATTCAAAAATCCGCGGGAACGGGACTGCTATGATTACCGAAGGGCGACGAGATTGACCGTCGGCGCTAGGCATTCGATGCAAAATCTCATTTGGCTCTCGAATCCTCGCAATGAAACTTAGATCGACACTCGGAAATTTGTTTGCCAAGTATAGTAGCACCACCTGACCATACAAGGTAACGTCTGGAAGTCAGGAAAACTAAGTATTCGTGAAATAGACTATTATAAATATCGTGAAGATTCTTTATTCATTGTATTGAATTTTTAGGGATTAAGAAGAATTTTTGTATAACTCTACCTCTCATTGTCATTCGGATATCTTAATGAAGAGAATTGTAGCATAAGACCGAAGATTTTTTTTCAATTCAAGTAAATTTTTAGGAAAGTGATGCAAAATTCTGGAAAGGAAATATGGCGCTGAAGTTTGCACAGAATGAAGCTTAACTTCTAAAACCTTGTTAATTTAGGAGCCTCAGGTTTCCTCTTAAGGGAGAAACTATTTACAAGTACACCCGCGATCGACAGATTCTTCGTGGTTCATTAATTAACAAATTATCTTGAAGGATATGGCATGTTTTGGCAGCCCGTGGCTCTGTGACTGTCTTGCCCACACTTACGGTACAGGTTTTCATGATTTGGGTTGTACCACTCCATCGTAAGGTTTCCCTGCTCCCAACACCTTATGCATATTATTCCTCCGACTCTCTCAAAGACACTGCAGACCATTAATCTAACTTTAATTTTTCCTTATTGAATTATTTTTGAGAATCATAATCTTACATAATCGCAGTGATATTTTGCTTCTCTCCTTATGCTGGTCTCAAAGTCCTTCACTCGAAATTACTCGAATTCATCCATATCTCTGTTTTGTTGGCTTCCTTGATTTCATCCTCAGTCGCAACCACATCCATACCTCTGATATAGATTACCCTTCGATTCTCCAGAGCCATCACTTTGGCTGCTGGGTTTTTCTTTGCTACCTATTTTTTTTTCAGAACTTCGAGGTCACTATGGTAACTGCAAGCATGATGTCCCCATTCCTTGTTTTCGTGGTTTCCTAAATTCCGATGCCCTGCTGTGTATTGTTTTCGAAAAAGAATTGATTATTGTTCCAGTGGTAATGGTGAATACTTCCAAAATATTTATCATTAAATTTACAGATTAGAAGTAATGAGAAATAAATGTATTAAAATACTAATAATCATAATAAATGTATGTGTAAGGAAAACCTTAAAATGTCTTCATTTAAAAGCAATTTGAAGCATCTTGATACCAGCATGTATTTCAAAATAATAGCCGATTAGTTTCAGCAACTTCCCGTGGGATACGTCGCTTCGAGTATAATTCTTAATGGCCCTCCAGTTCTGGACCCTTCTGGCAAAGTTATAATCACAAGAGATATGTCAGGGATGGTGACCCTCTGCGCAGGATGTCGAAAAGTGGTCTCGTTCGCATTAAGAACGATGAGTCCATTCGCTTGTCCCGTGACTTTCCGCAGTTCCTAACTTGTCCGAGGACTATATAGTATAGGTCGTGTCCTTTACAGTCACGCAAGTTATGAACAAAACCGAAGCGCTGAAAACTGCGAACGAATCAAGTCCTCCTTTGGATTCTGCTATAAATCCAAGCAGATTTTATTCCCCAAGCCTCTAGAAGTTTCCTAACCTTTTGCTAATTGATATCAGCGTTCGCTCTAATTTGGCCCCCATTTATTGGCCTTGGAGATGGTGACTTCAAAGTCTCTACAGTTTCCCTCGAGGTCAAGTGTCTAGGCTCCCTCCACATCTTCCTTGGTTATGATGATGTCAAGGTCTATGAACACCAAACTTATTCTAGGTACCAGGCTTCTGGCTGCTCCTGTGTCTCCCGCTGACACCTTTATGGCACTCACAAAGGCTTGAGTATCTTTCGTGCCTTTCTGCAGCTTCATCAATATGGCGCCCCCGTACGTACGATGGATGGATCGGATATCTGTTCCTATGTCCTCATGCTTGATTTTGTCTCTGATATCACTAAGAACGTCTGAAAATATCTGACTCGTTGCAGGTCTAACGAGCCCCACTTAGAGTCTTTAACTTTTGCTTTGCCTACGTCGCTGATTTGTGTGCTCTTTTCGTGAGTTGGAGCCACCTTATATCGAGCTTGTTTCGTAAGCAGTTGTAAATTTTTATATCGTATACCCATAATTTGTCATTTTTCATACCTGACTTAACAGGCACAAGAGCTAATGAATTGAAAATACAAAAAAGCAAACTTAGATGCAAGCTATACACTCGTAGGCAATCACTTATTTTGTGGACTTTTGTCCCAAATAACTAGAACATCGATCAATTGATTTCAAAATATCTAATGATGAAACGTTAAATAAATAATTGAATTACCAAGTACAATTTATCTAAATTTGAAATCTTTAACTATACCATGGACGTTGACAAAAAAACTCATTAATCTCATTAATCATTAAACTCATTAATTATAAATTTCTCATATTATTATTTTACTTACTCATTTAAATTTTTTTTTAATTTTTCTTTACTATAAAAGATTTTAAAAAGTTTCTTCCGGCAAAGGATAATGTAAGAATTTTATATTTTGCAGAAATTGCAGGCCCAACGAAAGCTCAAAATGCTATTCATCCTGGTCCGTACGGCGAAAATCAAAGTGAAGAAGAGGATAATATCACTTTGTACCGAGCAACAGATGTGACCAAAATGAGAAGCAATCCTTTAGACAATAAAGTTTATTGGTATATTGGTCAGGCAACTGCATCGCTTCCTTCGCCGACTGTTAAAGCGAACAAAAATCATATTTCTATTGTTAAAATTTCACCTTCAGTAGGCTTAAAGTTACAATCTGGAACCAGTGTCATAAACATGTTATTCATTGTGTTTTATTATTTTAAATGGTAATAAAGGAAGATCAGGATCAAAATCAACAATTCAAACAAATTAATTTAAATCCCAAAACGTACACACTTTTCTAAGACAATTGATTTACGGCATGATGTATAGATCGTCCTCAGTAGTTTGACTATATCGCGCAATGAACTCATCGACCTTTGAATTCATAGCTGTGCTTAGGCATGTTCTTTTGTCATCTACGAGGTAAGTGATAACTTAAGAAAACTCAAGACAACTGATTTACTGCATGATGTATAGATCGTCCTCAGTAGTTTGACTATATCGCGCAATGGGCTCGATAATGGATTTGTCGGAAAAGGTGACTCGCATGGCAGATATCATAGCGAATTATGTGGAACATATGCCTCTGCATCAAACTCCAGCTTCTCACCAAAGTTTACCTTCTCCGTGACGTACAAAGGACCCCCAAGCTCCTAAAATACACTCCTGGAACTCTCTCTCTCTCTCTCTCTCTGCGCCAGTATTTAGGACTATCAGTCCTCTTCTGGCCGTCATCTCCATTATACCTTCATTTCGAAAGTTCGAGTTTAGCATTCCCCACTCTAACGATTCGGCAATAAATTATGTCGGACTATTTTTATCCTGGTATTACTCATTTAAAATCAGCCCATCAACCTGCTGTTAGTACTTGATGTGGTTCAGCAGGTCGTTCGCTGCTTGGCTGCGATGAAATTGGCTTGCAAAACCTTTATCATGCTCGGTCGTTTTGTTTCGCTCTCCATAGCGCCTCCCTGAAACTTGGCATTTGCCAGACCCGTCGAAATGCTTGACTTCGTCGTCTGGAAATTTTTTTGTTTGTAAATAGGATACACTGTACACCAACATTGCAGTTTGCAACTTTGTGCCCTTTGTGTCGAACTTAAAGCACACATCCGTTCTGTCTGGGTCCTTGAAGCTTCTGGATCGATGCCAATATCCAAAACATTTGAAGAATTGCTCCACCTCGATTCTTCTTCTGATACGAAAGTTGACCCATTCTATCTTGATGTGCTCTGTTTTAAACAGCTTGTTTGTCGCTTTCGTGCTCAGCTCTACTGTGGCTATCGATTGACTTCTGCCGGTTTGTTTGCTAACGGTGACTTTTAGTTGCTTAGTAAGCTCTTTCAGATCCTGCTTTGGCGCTACTTTGACCTCTTCTCTCGTAGTGTGACTGTCCAGATCTCTTATCTCTACAGTAGTTCTTGTTACTGTATTTTGGACTTTACCATTCTTTCCTACAACGCACTTTAGGACACTTTAAAATTCGACACAGTCCTTTGTATTTCATCAAATCTTAAGAAGGATATATCTGGCCTTTTGTTGGCAAATAGCCATTATGATCGGTCTGGCACGCTTCTTCCTTTTCCTAGGCTTATTTTTAGTCTACCCTTTGACTTAATTTTTCCATTTCGGTTTTTCTACCTTCTTCTTCTTGTTGTTCACAACGTCCGTCCACGTAGTCGGGGATGTGATATCTTTTTTTCTCTTTCCTATCGTTTCCTACCTCCCCATGCTTCCTGGCGGCCCACTTTAACAAATCACATATAATTCTAGCACTCCACCTGCCTCTCATTTCTGCCGCCCACTGCTCTTTCCACTTACCTATGGTTGCTCCTCTTTCTTCCTTACTTATTTCTTTGCTGGCATCTACTTTTTTTGCTTCATAAATCCTCTTCCTCACAGAGGCCATGAGGTCGATGGGTATTGTTCCTGAAATAACTAGGATTGCGGGTCCAGGTACCAACGTGTAAGCGTACGCGATTCTTAACGCCCCCTTCCTTTGTACTCTCAGCAGTTTTTCTCTGTATTTTTTTAACATTCAGAGTACCAGCCGAGACATCTGCTCCGTAAAGCATGATGGAGTGAGTGACGCTCATCAGAATCTTCCTCTCACAGCTTCTAAGCCCAGCTATGTTCGACATTAGCCTTGATAACATTCCCACCATGGTATCCGCTTTGTCAGTAGCTTTGCTAATCTGCTGCGAGAATGTCAGTTTCTCGTTAACCCACGTACCAAGGTATTTCAGCGAGTCTTTTGCCACTTCTTCGTGTCCAGCGATGTCCACAAAGAATGGTTTCCTGAAATTATTTTGTCTGGTTAGGACCACTACTTCCATCTTTTTACTGGCCAGTTGTAGCCCATGATCTTCTAGCCAATCCTTGATCCTTGTCGCAATGTATACTATTTTCTATTCAACTTCTTCCTCTGTTCTGGCTGTAATTGTTGCAGCCAAGTTGTTCGGCAAAGCCCACCAGTTTGGCATATGCTGGTAGTTGCATCGTTAGCACTCCATCATATACAACATTCCAGAGATCCGGTCAAAGAACCGATCCCTGGGCAACTCCGACTGTCACTTTGAGGGAACGCGTACCTTTTGTGGTTTCGTACAGCAGACTTCTCTTGTTCAAGTAGCTGTCTCAATTGCCGTTCTTAGCCTGGCACGTATGATTTGTTCAAAGAGTTTGCCCATAGCATCCAACATGCAGAACGGCCTTAAAGAGGACTGTGTGATAGGTGGGCCCGTTCCTTTATCAAGAAGGACTAACCTTTGTTTTTTTCATCGTGTACAAAAAACTCCCGTTTCCAGGCAAGCATTATACATATTTAATAAAACATATGGTTACTGCTTTGCCAGTACTTTCACAACCTCCGTCGGGATACCATCAGGACCAGGCGCCTTTCCGTTCGCCAATTTGGCTGTGGCCCTCCACAGCTTCTCCTCAGTGAAGAGAGGAATTGCTTCGGGTACCACATTTTCCTTGACGACACGGTCAGGATGCTTGGGAAATAGTTCGCGCAATATCTGTTCGAATATTTGTGGTTCCATGACAGCAACGGGTGATCTTCCATAAAGCTTACCCGTCACTATCTAGTATCCAAGGCCTCAGGTGTCCGTGTCCACTGATAAATGGACTTCGACCCATTTTTCGTGTTAACTAGCATTTATCGCCCGGTTCAACATCTTTTTAGCAACTGCATATCGCTATTCAGCTAACCAAGTCCGCCTGTCCCTCTCTCTTTTCCCATGTTGGGAAGCAGGGATCTCCACGGCTTCTTCGGTTTGAGTCGAGTTGTGGCTGGTGTCCCGCCTGGAGCTTATTAGAACCCGGGATGTCTCCATATCCTCTTCAGCTAACAACATGTCGTTATTAAGCCAACTGAGTCCACCTATGCCAGATTTCAGTTCCTTAAGCCCATCTTTCGATAAAAGCGTTGCCCTATCTACACCCTGCCTTATCTTCTTGAACATGTTGCTCGTTCTATCACAGAAGAGCTACATGTCCTTCAAGACTGTTTCCAGCTCCGCAAAGCGAGCCACAGCTGCCTGCAATTGTCTCCTCGCCACTCCAAAACTCCCTCTCATGTCCTCCATGATTTGCACACCAGTTTTGGGCACATCGCTATCAAACGACTTCTCACTCACACTTCGGCTTGTTTGTTCTAAATTGAACTTTATCTCCAAACGGGGAACGAGCTCATGCACGGTACCCCTATCGCCAACCGCATCTCTAATAGCTGCCGAAAGTTCGGCTCTGCCCTTTCCTGTCGATCCTAGCTCCACAAGGACCTCACCGTTTCGGGTTTGCCTAACACCCTTGACTTGTACACCAAGGGCGTCCGGGTTCACCTTCTGCTTGAGGCCCTTGAGGACCCCCGCATAGTTTAGTCCCTCAGCCGGTTTTATAAGAACCGCTTCGGGTTTACCTCGGTTCCACACCTTCTTCA
>NC_046659.1:1277064-1279041 GCF_010883055.1 Belonocnema kinseyi
GACCTCACCGTTTCGGGTTTGCCTAACCCCCTTGACTTGTACACCAAGGGCGTCCGGGCTCACCTTCTGCTTGAGGCCCTTGAGGACCCCCGCATAGTTTAGTCCCTCAGCCGGTTTTATAAGAACCGCTTCGGTTTTACCTCGGTTCCACACCTTCTTCATTTTCTTTGCCTTACTGGAGGCAGGTTCCACTTCTTTTTCCGCTTTTCTTGGAGTGGAGGTTATTACTTCCATAGCGTTCTGAACTCTGAGCTTCTTGGATTTAGGATTGGAGCAGCCAGCCTCGATGGGACTCAGGGTGGCTTCCCTCTCTCTTTTCCCGTGATGGGGAGGGGGAGCCTCCCAGGCTTCTTCAGTTTGAGTCATATTATGGCTGGTGTCCCTTGCGGAGCATCTCTCCTTGCGGGTTCTCTCTTTCAACTGCTCAACAGCGATCAAGTCTCGGCTTACAACCCCATGCTTCAATACACTGCAATGCACTCTCTTATGAACATTCGTCGTTAACTCCTGCGCCTTTTCAACTCCATATTTTATTACCCTAAACATATTACTAGTTTTGTCACAGAAGACCTGCATGTCCTCCAACACTCCTCCTAACTTGCCTAAAGCAGCAGTAACAAACTCTAGATCTTCTCCCATTGATCTCATACTCCCTCTGGCATTTTCTATAATTTGTTCCTCCGTTAGGGGCACGTCCATGTATAACGTCACACTTTCGCTTCCGTCTAATTTTTGTATATTTTGCCCCATGTTTAATCCCACGAGTAGTTATGGAAGTAAAGGTCCACCCCCGCAGAGCCCCGCATACGGGGGTAAGGTCTAAATACTCTAGGAGGCGACCTGGTATCCTAGAGGCACCGTTCGAGACACCACTGCCTGGTGCCACTCAGTCCTCGGTACGGTTGCTCACGCCTTGACTTGGGGGTCTTTGTGTTTGGTCCGCGGGGCGTATTTTATTTGGCCCTACCCTCTGCTGCCAGCGAGCATTCCCCTATCCGCCACCTGGGGACGCGCCAAGTAGGGGTATCACCTCCCCTCCACCACATAAAACAATGGTGGTACTTGGAGTAGTAGTAGTAGTAGTAGTAGTAGTAGTAGTTTTTTTTTTTTTCTAGGAGGGGAAATCTTGCATAAGACACCCATCCTAGCAATCGTCTACCAGGGTAGGCAATTCTTAGGATGGGTAGTGTCAGATTCTTACTGACTAAAACCCCCCCCCTTTACCTTGCCAACCCATGCTCCCGGAATCCGCTTTCGCATTACTTCAGGAACATGGGTTATAGGCCAATAAGCCGTACCTCGGCTTCCCGCTGTCTTTACTAACGAAAATATAAACAGTGTTTACCTACTTGGTATGTGGATTGCTGCAGCTTATCTTCCCTTCAGTTCACGCGTCGTCCTCGGCAGGGGAGACGGCTGTCTCTCCTCGGGCTCGCCGGCCTTCGAAACTGTGGGTGAATGTTCTGCTTTACTGAAATTCTATAATGTATGAAGTTCCAGCTTCTGCAATGGTGCGCATCGTCCTCGGTAGAAGAGAGAAATCTCACTTCACGGGCTCGCCGGCCTTCGGCAACCATTTTTAACCTACTATCATTTTTATAGTAGTGCAGTCTCATTTCTACCTATTTATCTTAGTTAGGATAGGTACTTTACATTAATCCGGACGAATTAGTCTTAATTGCTCTTCCTTCTTTTTCTGACGAAGTACCGTCTCAATGTAAGACGCTACAGAGTCCCAATCAACTTGATTGCGAAGCATTAGAGAAACTGTATTTCTTGGAGTGATGGCCTCTCCAAGGAGAGTTTCAAGGGCATGTTTATTTTCAGCCCATCTATTACATTCATAAAATGTATGCTCCACATCGTCAATTTTCCCTGGACAGTAGTCACAGAGTTGACTTTCCTTACGGTTTCTCCGATATAGATAGGAATTAAAGTGGCCATGGCCGGTAAGAAATTGGGTAAGATAAAAATTTA
>NC_046659.1:1279141-1284531 GCF_010883055.1 Belonocnema kinseyi
TATGTCATGTCATATGTCATGTTATATGTCATGTCATATGTCATTACATATGTCATGTCATCTCATATGTCGTGTCAAGCAATTTCTTGTCATATTTCATGTTATAAGTTATGTCATATGTCATGTCATATGTCATGTCATATGCCGTGCCATATGTCATGTCATATGTACTGTCATGCCATGTCATGCCATATTTCCTGTCATATGTCATGTCATATGTCATGTCATATGTACTGTCATATGTCATGTCATGTCATCTGCCATGTCATATGTCATGTCATATGTCATATCATGTCATGTCATATGTCATGTCATATGTCATATCATGTCATATCATATGTCATATCATGTCATGTCATATGTCATGTCATATGTCATATCATATCATGTCATGTCATATGTCATGTCATGTCGTGTCATATGTCATGTCATATGTCATGTCATATGTCATGTCATATGTCATGCCATGAAATATGTCATTTCATATGTCTTGCCATGTCATGTCATGTCATGTCGTGTTATATGTCATGGGATGTCATATTTCATGTCATTTTATATGGCTTGTCATAGGTCACGTCATATGCAGTGGCATATGTCATGTCATATGCTGTGCCAAATGTCATGTCATATATACTGTCATGCTATGTCTTTTCATATTTCATGTCATATGTCATGTCATATGTCATGTCATAGGTCATGTCATATGTCATGTCATATGTCACGTCATATGCCTTGTCATATGTCATGTCATATGTCACGTCATATGCCTTGTCATATGTCATGTCATATGTCATGTCATAGGTCATGCCATAGGTCATGTCATATGTCATGTCATATGTCACGTCATATGCCTTGTCATATGTCATGTCATATGTCACGTCATATGCCTTGTCATATGTCATGTCATATGTCGTGTCATATGCCTTGTCATATGTCATGTCATATGTCGTGTCATATGTCGTGTCATATGTCATGTCATATGTCATTTCATACGTCATGTCATATGTCATGCCATATGTCATGTCATGCCATATGTCTTGTCATATGTTATGTCATATGTCATGTCATGTGTCATGTCTTATGTCATGTCATACGTCATGTCATATGTACTGTCATATGTGATGTCATTTGTCATGTCATATCTCATGTCATATGTCCTGTCATATGTCATGTCATATGTCCTGTCATATGTCATGCCATACGTCATATCATATGTACTGCCATATGTCATGTCATATGTCATGTCATAGGTCACGTCATATGTCGTGTCATATGTCATATCATGTCATGTCATATGCCATGTCATATCGTGTCATATGTCATGTCATATGTCATGCCATATGTCATGCCATATGTCATGCCATATGTCATGTTATATGCCTTTTCATATGTCATGTCATATGTCATGTCATATGTCGTGTCATATGTCGTGTCATATGTCGTGTCATATGTCGTGCCATATGTCGTGTTATATGTCGTGCCATATGTCATGTTATATGTCTTGTCATATGTTATGTCATATGTCATGTCATATGTCATGTCATATGTCATGTCATATGTCATGTCATATGTCATTTCATATGTCTTGCCATGTCATGTCGTGTTATATGTCATGGGATGTCATATTTCATGTCATTTTATATGGCATGTCATATGTCACGTCATATGCAGTGGCATATGTCATGTCATATGCTGTGCCAAATGTCATGTCATATATACTGTCATGCTATGTCTTTTCATATTTCATGTCATATGTCATGTCATATGTCATGTCATACGTCATGTCATATGTACTGTCATATGTGATGTCATTTGTCATTTCATATGTGATGTCATATGTCATGTCATATGTCATGTCATATGTCATGTCATATTCCTTGTCATATGTACTGTCATATGTCAGGTCATATGTCATGTCATATGTCATGTCATATGTCATGTCATATGTCATGTCATATGTCATGTCATATGTCATGTCATATGTCATGTCATATGTCATGTCATATGTCATGTCATATGTCATGTCATATGTCATGTCATATGTCATGTCATATGTCATGTCATATGTCATGTCATATGTCATGTCATATGTCATGTCATATGTCATGTCATATGTCATGTCATATGTCATGCCATATGTCATGTTATATGCCTTTTCATATGTCATGTCATATGTCATGTCATATGTCGTGTCATATGTCGTGTCATATGTCGTGCCATATGTCGTGTTATATGTCGTGCCATATGTCATGTTATATGTCTTGTCATATGTTATGTCATATGTCATGTCATATGTCATGTCATATGTCATGTCATATGTCATGTCATATGTCATGTCATATGTCATGTCATATGTCATGTCATATGTCATGTCATATCATGTCATAGGTCATGTCATATGTCATGTCATATGTCACGTCAAATGTCATGTAACATGTCATGTCATATGTCATGTCATATGTCATGTCATATTTCATGTAATATGTCATGTCATATGTCATTTTATATGTCATGTCATATGTCATGTTATATGTCTTGTCATATGTCATGCCTTATGACATGTCATATGTCATATGCCATGCCATATGTCATGTCATATGTCCTGTCATATGTCATGTCATATGTCATGTCATATGTCATGCCATATGTCATATCATATGTCATGCCATATGTCATATCATATGTCATGTCATATGTCATGTCGTGTCATATGTCATGTCATATGTCATGCCATGAAATATGTAATTTCATATGTCATGTCGTGTCATGTCATGTCATGTCATGTCATGTCATGTCATGTCATGTCATGTCATGTCGTGTTATGTCATGTCATGTCATGTCATGTCGTGTTATATGTCATAGGATGTCATATTTCATGTCATTTTATATGGCATGTCATATGTCACGTCATATGCAGTGGCATATGTCATGTCATATGCCGTGCCATATGTCATGTCATATGCCGTGCCAAATGTCATGGCATATTTACTGTCATGCCATGTCTTGTCATATTTCATGTCATATGTCATGTCATAGGTCATGTCGGCACTGTCGGAACTTACCATTTGTGCTAATGGGCGTATTGTCATCTGTCAACAATATCCAATACCAAACATTTCAAGTTTCATATGACATCGTGATTTTTTTGCTCTTGAAAATGTCGAAATACGTGCCTTCAAACAACGATTTGCGGGGAGCATTAATTTTCTGTTTCCATTTGGGTAAATCGGCGATAGAATCTCATCGAATGCTTGTCAAAGCTTACGGAGAGCATGCTCTTGGTCGAACGCAGTGTAATGAGTGGTTTAACAAGTTCAAAGGTGGCCAGAAACGCTTAGCCTGCAGTGAGGTTCTCCTCTCCCGTTTGGAATATAGTTTCCGTATTCCTTTATCGTTTCTCACTGACTTTGATTGAATTGGTTGGCCCGTATACCAAGCAAGGTCTGGTGCCCAAAAATCTAGATTTTGTTTAGTGTCTAATTGTGGGTTCAAACTGTGAAACCCTGGCGCCTGAAAGAGCACCGATGATTATGACTTCTAGCGGGGCAGGATATTCTGCATATACCCGCTGAAACTCCCTTATATATTCACACCTCCCTTTATTTCAACTCTCCCAAATTGACTCTATCATCTCACTCTACTTTCTTCAAGAGATATTATGTGGGCGAAGGAAACCCCCTCCTATGGCTAGTTGGTCTCTTAGACCGATGTCCCTTTGCAACTTGGTACCAGTGCTCCTGTTTTGTTCTTATTTTACTAATCTCTGTTTGAAGTCGAAACTTCCAAAGAGTACCTAATATCTTTCTTGGGGCGTAGCTGTAGGAGCCCGACTGTTTCTCGTATATGGTTTTTGATTTGCCAACTCTAGGCTGGCGTCAGTAAAACACACCATGAGATGCAGGCTTTCCTCATCGAGGTCTTCAATAAGATGAATAGGAGAAGAGACAAGCTCCAGTAGTTGCAGGCCTCACGAATATTGATTACGGCGAACCTAAGACTGATCTACTACTATCTCTATCGGTTTCACGACTTTGACAGCGACCCTGCTCTATCGCAAGCTCCAAAGGAGATAGAGTCAATTTTATAAATCGAAAACTGCTGAATTTTCTGGAACTACGATTTCCAGGCTTTGGGCCGATCTATTGCTCAAGACACACGAGGATATGCCGGGTTGACGTTGTGGTCTCTTAGTGTCATATGGCAACCCACCTCACGGACGTGGAAGATGGCCATTGGTGTGTTTTACCACGGTTCTACTGGGATCTAGTCTCATTTAAATATACAGGGTGGCTAAAAAGTCCCGGGACGGTTGGATATTTCTTCAGGTTAAGCATTTTTCAGAAAAGTGAAGGTAATTCCTGAAGTAAATTTCAACGAGGATTTCAATGGTGATCTTTATTTTGACTTCGAAGTTGATCTTCATAGCTTTTTGAAGGTCAACTTTGTTTTTTAAAATGGAAACCCCCTTTTTTACATCTGCAATCGATACAGCGGAAAATTCTACGTTCAGGTACGTGCCCAAGTCGTAGGAAAATTGTAACGTTCAAGGTCAGTTAGAGGTTATTTGAAATTAACAAAGTTTTCCAAAAGGTCAGTGTAATTCCTGAAGTGAATTTCAACGAGGAATTCAATACGTAAGGCGATACCAAAAGTCCTATACGGTTTTTCCATACGAATATTACGAACCGAAACTAAATTTACGTATTACGAGTATATACTTACTATCTTTCGCTAAGCGATTATTATGGCGCAGGCAAAATTGTAGATATTGGTCCGACACAAATCCTGATTGGATGTTGGAGAGTCACACACAATATCCACAAAAGATTAATGTTTGGGCCGGTATCTCGAATGATACATTGACAGGCTCTTTTTTCATCGATGGCAATCTCAATGCTCGTGCATATGAAAAGCTTTTCAGAAACCAAATTTTACCAAGAATAAGGGAGATTACAGGCGATAATTTTAAAAATATTTGGTTCCAGCAGGACGGAGCAGCGGCTCATTAGGGTAAGGAGGTTCTAGCATATTTGGATACTCAGTTCCCTCAAAGGTGGATTGGAAGAAGAGGTGAAATCGAGTGGCCTGCCAGATCTCCTTATCTGACGCCACGTCGTTGTTCGTGGGTAATGCTAAACGTTAACTTAAACTGTTTGGAAAAAATCTTGAAGATCATCACCAAGATCAATACAGAGCTCACCAATAAATTTTTCGTTAAAATTTACTTCAGGAATTGCACTGACCTCTTGGAAAACTTTGTTAATTTCAAATAAACTCTAACTGAACTCGAACGTTACAATTGACCTACCAGGTGTATACATATGAAACCGGTATTTTTTCAAGAAAAAAACACATTTATTTCAAGAGAATGATAACAAATATTTTATTCA
>NC_046659.1:1284631-1287152 GCF_010883055.1 Belonocnema kinseyi
TTACGAATTGTATTCGAGAAATTAAAAAAAATGTGTTTTTAGGGGTGAACTTCAAGGGTGGTTTTCACCCCTTAAATGGGCTTATGGGCACGTATAAAAAAACGTGTTGAATATTTTTTGATGTTCTACAACATATCACAATTTCAAGAAAATCGGTGAGGTACACCTCGGGTACCTTCCTTGTAAGTCAATTGAGAGGAATAGGATTCGCACTTTTTCTGTTCCCGTTGGGGGATTTTTATACGGAGGAAAAATCGCGTATTTATAGGAATACAAATTCTTAAATTTTCTGAATTCAACGCTTACTTTCGGGTAGATTAAAATTTTTACTATTTTCAGGAAAATCCGTTTAAAATAGTATATAGAATGAAAACAAAATTGATAATTGATATCATCAATTCAAAGAAATTTCTTTAATGACACATTTCAAAATTCCAAAATTTCACAACCTCTAACTCCGGCGAGTTTTTAACCAAACTTATTTGAATTTTTGGGGTGAAGTATTATTCAATAAAACTAAACCTTAATCAAAATTTTTTTATAATCAACGGTAAGTGTAAATGTTTGTATTTTGTTGATTGATTCTTGGGTGCACTGTGAAAATCGAGCGACAAAAATTTTCACAACTTAAGGGCATGTGATACTTTGACAATTATATATTATACCAGTGTAAGATTTTAAACGGTTCTTTTCCTACAATAGTAAATATGTTATCTTAAAAATTTGGAGAATGATAGCGAACATGCTAACGGACGTGCCCGAACTCTTCTTTTTTAATATGATTAATTACAAAAGTTTTATTTGGCTAAATTTTACTAATCCGTTTATATTTTTAGGTCATATTTGTTTTAAGATTTTCCCAGACTGAAAACAATTTTTCCAGATGAAAAATTAGGTAAGGGGGGATAGGAAAAGTAACTTTTAAAGTAAATTAAGTTACTTATACTAGTAACTGTAACTGTAACGAGTAACTATTTTGAAAAAAGTAACTGTAACGGTAACGAGTTACTTTTGTGCAAAGTAACGTAACTGTAACGAGTTACTTTTTTGCAAAGTAACGTAACTGTAACGAGTTACTTTTTATAGAGGAACTTACGCCACACTAGTTGAAAAGCAATCCGTTTATATTTTTAGGTCATATTTGTTTTAAGATTTTCCCAGACTGAAAACAATTTTTCCAGATGAAAAATTAGGTAAGGGGGGATAGGAAAAGTAACTTTTAAAGTAAATTAAGTTACTTATACTAGTAACTGTAACTGTAACGAGTAACTATTTTGAAAAAAGTAACTGTAACGGTAACGAGTTACTTTTGTGCAAAGTAACGTAACTGTAACGAGTTACTTTTTTGCAAAGTAACGTAACTGTAACGAGTTACTTTTCATAGAGGAACTTACGCCACACTAGTTGAAAAGCAATTTCTGCATTTCAAAAAAATAATTATTTAAAAATGAACAAGATTGTATACAAATGTTACAACTTTTGATTTCAGATACCACATGTTTTACATTTATTTTAGCTATGAATTGTATATTAATTGGAACGCAGATTTTGGTAAACATTTCACATAGGTTCAAGATTAAAGGGCGGCATTTTTAGTAGGAGTGCCCAGGGCGGCATTTTGGGTAAAACCGACACTGTTTTTTAATATGAAGAAAAATATTATTGTATGAAACCTAAATGTATATGTTTAAAAAAATTACGTAACGGTATGAAAGGCATAGTGAAATTGAACAAAAGTATTAAACCTCTTTAATCTTTCATGAGCGTATACAAATGGGTTAAATTAATATATTTTTGAATTTTCTAAAAAATGATTAAAACCCTCAAGTTGAGCTGGAAATATGTGCAAAAGGCACTGAAACACATTTCTAGCCAATATAATAGGAGTATTAAAATTTGTTTGCTTGTTTGAACATGGCAATTTGTAAGGGGACGACCAAAAAATTAAACTCCCAAAATAATGAAATTGCCGAAATATGAAAATTCTGAATAAAATATTCCGGAACAATAAAATTCACGGCAGTTTATAATATGAGCCTCTTTGAAAATTTTCAAAAAAAAAATTCTCGACATAATTTCCAGAATTTGAACAAATAAAAAATGTTCTTGTTAAGTATTATTTATTTATTTAAAATGGAATAAACAAATATTCTTATTAAGGACATTTTTTAAAATATTTAAAACTTTTTAAAATAATTTTTGGAATTTAGGTGAAGTAAAAATAATCAAAAAGAATGTATTTTTGAACGAGAAATTCTGTTTAAAAATGTGCATAGTACGAAAAAAAAATTTATTTGAAAAAAACATTTTTTTAATTGCTATAATTCAGGAATTTCAGAATTTCGAAATTTTTTACGGGGATTTTATTATTTGGAAATTTGACAAGTGTCAGTATAAATTAAATTATTTAAAATATATGCCAGGTGTATACATATGAAACCGGTATTGCCATCTAGCGGCCAGTAGGCACACTTGTAGGCACTGTCGGATCTTACCATTTGTGCTAATTGGCGTATTGTCA
>NC_046659.1:1287252-1288877 GCF_010883055.1 Belonocnema kinseyi
AGCTCCAAGGAGATTATGTTGAAAAATAAAAAAAAATTTACCCAAAAAAAATTGTTTTTATACTTCATTCTAAGGACTTATTGAACTACCCTCGTAACATTTATAGGATTGATAGTCATTTTCCCAATACCTAGAAATAATAATTATTATTTGTTTTTTATACGGTGAAATCAGAAGCGCATTAATTTGAATATTTTTTTACAAAGTCAGGCAATAACTTTTAATATCATTTAAATCAACATTGCACTGACAATTACGTATCAATTTCATTTCTAATTTATTCAAACGATAATTAAATATTGAAAATTCCAAAATTTCTTGTCCATCTTTGATCCCTCACCAATTCTGGAAAAAGACCACATAAAAATTTCAAGTATTGCATTTTATAACTCTTTATAAGCTATATCTAAATCACTAATTAAAAGATTATTTTAGTCAAATACGATGTGAGTATGAACATTTTTTCAAAAAATTGACATTTTGTTTCAAATTTTCAAAATCTCCGTAAATTTAAATGATAGACAAGAATGTATCGAAGAGAAAAGGATTGCTTTGCTTTTTGAAGTGAATACAGTAAAAATTTTTGAGCTTTTTTCTTTGGAAAAATATTTTTCAAAAATGTAGGGTAAAAAAAAACATTTTTTTCGAAAAAGAAAATCTGGAAAATTTCCAGTGTCTACGTAAAAAAACAAATATTTTCTGTACAATATATTATTGCCAATAAAGTTTTCAGATGTATGAAAATTTGAAAAAAAAATATTAATTTTTTGAAAAATGCTTATACCCACGTCATATTTGATGAAAATAATTTTTTATGGTTTCTTTAGATAGGGCTTGTAAAGAGCTGTAAAATAGAGTACTTTCAATTTCTTTGCGTTTTTGGAAAAATGGCGAGGGCATGTATACAATATCTACCAATCACCGCGTTAAGAAAGTTTGGAATTTGGTTGCACATTTATTGGATTCCAATTTAATTTCTTGTAAATTCAACAAACACTGCACTCACAATTAATATACTGATTCAAACGAGCTCGATGAAGCTCTGACTAAAGACTGATGATGAGAGTTAATATCGAGTATTCGAGTGTTGTTTTTGCGAGCTGATAGTGAGTTCAAGAGTGCGATCGCATCGTCGAAAAACGTCTTATCTATCCAAAACATGGCACGGCGACTTACTGATTTGATAATTTAATCGTTGAGGTTTTTCGCACCGTCCGATCTCGACAACAACAACAAGAAAATGATAACTTTATTCTTATCTTGTTATTTTAAGCTGTTTACTTCCCTTAATTTGTTTTCCAAGCGTTTATGCGTTTATTCTTCGTATGAATTTATTCGATAGTTAGTTAGTTCTTCTTGCTTTGAATCATTAATTTTTTATTAACTTTGAAAGTCCCATAGAAAAAGAATAAAATCATAGAGATACGACAATATCTCCTGTGGGGCTGGTTCACCCCTTATTATAGGTTATTTTTATTAAGGTGGGAACAGTCAATTTCGTATTTGGATATTGTGTATACTGCCAAGATTTTTTTCGTCAAACTCAAAAAACTAGTATTTTCATGTTGAAAAGGGTGTCATTTTTTTATTAAAAAATAGAGGTTGATACATTAGTGGGGTAAAGA
>NC_046659.1:1288977-1301454 GCF_010883055.1 Belonocnema kinseyi
GCGAGGGCGCATACTTTGAATAAAATATTTGTTATCATTCTCTTGAAATAAATGTGTTTCTTTCTTGAAAAAATACCGGTTTCATATGTATACACCTGGTACAAAGACCAAAAATCTGAAAAAATGTGGCAACATTTTTAAAAGCACTGCTGACTACTTAAAATTTGAAATAATGTATCTTCAAAGTTTTAGTTTTTATAAACAATTGGAGTAGTAAAACAAAATAAAAAAATATTTTAAACTTTAAAGGACTATACATATTTCTTAATTTATAATTGTCAATTTGATCAAAATCACAGTTTTTCATAAATAAAACATAATACTTATGGTAGTATTATTTATTGGTATTGTACTAAATATTAATATAAATTAAAAATCAGAAATAAAAAACATTAATGATTGTGTACTGTTACATTACTCTTTTTCGCTTTATAAGTTCATGTAATTTATTATTTCATTTACACGCCTGTGCCCCAGAGATAATTTTCCATTTAATAGATTTGACATCGTTTTATTGATTAATTGTATCGACCTGTCCTTCTTTCGAATTCACATCGAGAGATTTTGGATCGTTTGACGATTTAATGTGCCCTGTTTAGGAAGTTGGTACCGAGTATGCACATTGGCACCAATTCTGGTAGGACGATGAACCGGAAACGAAGTAATCTACTAGATACTACAATATAAAAAGAGACTTTGTCTACCATTTGAAGTTCCCAATTGACATTCAACTGAAGCTCACTCTTTTCCAATCTAAATCCCTGAATCTTAAGTATATCTTTTAACTAAAGAAATGGGTTTACGAAAGAGAGAACAGATTTGCAAGTGAATTTTCTTTTGATAATTAAATTTTTTTGTGTTTCGCTGTGTGTATTTTTCCACTTATTAAAATAATCTCAATGACGCCAGTCAGCTACCCAGTTTACCCTTTACCCAGGAAAGAATGTGCTTTTAAATGAAAACTGATTTTACAAACAGTCGTCCACTCCGTGCAATTTAAGGTGCAATATTTGCAGACGGAGTTTCGTATTGTTTTTCTAACAATAATCGACGATATTTAGCGTTTTAAATTCACGCTTGTGTGAACTCTACCTCATAGTGCTCAAACATCTTTTTAAAATGAGTACCTTAGTGTATCTTGGAGATTCTACTAATCTCCTAAATTTGTGTCAATACTCACTCTTATAAAGAACCGATTGATCATCGCTTCGCAATTACTTTAGAGCTGACACTCTTCCTTTTCTAATTTTTACTAGATAAGTTCCCATAAGAATGGATAAAAGATCTAATAGATAGTATTTCGAGTGAGCGTCATTTTTTTCGAGTTAATGTTCAATAAGTGCGCAACAACTCTGTTAATATCGCCAAGATCCTAATAACCATACAGCGGTAAAGCTAGCATCTTTTAATTCCCATTAAATGGGTAGAAGAAGGGTGGAAAAAATTGGCGCTCTAGCTTCACACTGTACGATCATGTCCCGACACGTCACAGAGTTGCGGGAAACACTAAGAGTACATGTGTGTAGGGTTTTCCGAACACTTTGAAGGGTTTGATCAAATTAATCTTTTTCCTTGTTAATTTTGAATTGAAAGGATATTTTACATCCAGTCTTTCCTTTAAGTCACCCTGGCTAACAAAATTCCGGAAGATCTGAAGCTATTCCGATGATCCAGAGAGCCGAACACAGTACACCTCACTTCTAGTAGATTAGCGTCGACTACCTGTCGTAACGTTCTCCAACGTTCTCCCGTCTTCGCGGACTCTTCGATCCTCACTTTGTCGAGAGCTTGCACACGCAACGGCAGCTGTTTCGCGTAGCGGTACCTGTAACCCATGTAACTCATCGCTCAAAAATTTTCCAGTCATTCAGGGGCGCGTTTATTTTATGTTAATCTCGCTTTAAAATAGATTTTATAAATATAAAATTAATTTGATAAACTGAACCGTTTCAGTAAAGATTAATTAAAAAAATAATATTAGCTATTTATTGTATACATGTAATTATTGAATAAATAATTAGAGTAAATATTTACGTCAAAACTTAAAATTAAAATGATTCAAATAAATTGAGTACATTATACTATTTAGCTTGAAACGATGTAAAATAGAAATATGGCAAATGTTTTTTTTTAAATGACCTAACGTTTTTTATTATTAATCAGTGATTACTTTTGCAATTAATAATTTTGCAACAATTTTTAATGTAGATTATTGTTATCGGAAAATTAACTTACATTTATTAATTCACTATTTAACTCTCATTCTCAGGAAGTATTGTTTATATCTAAAAGTTTTAACTAGAATTGAATTCTTTTTGAAATGTAAATTAATATTATTGTGCACTGATATACTTTTATTTAAAAAGATAAAATTTTTAAAATTACCAAGATTGAAGCTTTTAAAATTTTTACTTCTTGAGAAAAAATGTTTAACACAAAACACCTAAAAATATGAAAAATATGTTTTCTTAAATATTGATTAATTTGAAATCATCTAAGCACGTTTACAAATCTATTTATTGTCCTTAACATATTTGTGGATCATAATCGCGGTGAAAAGATTTGAAACATAACCACTGGACCGATCACAGTGGGGTGAACTAAAAAAACAGGGCTCAAAATAACTTTTGGAGCGCAATTCATTGCCGATTTTGGATTATTTAAAAAGAAATATTCAGAGTTTAATTTTGAACAGAATAATGAGAGCCGATTTTTGAATTTTTTTATTAAAAATTTTATATTAGAGAATGTCGATTTTGAAGGTTTTATTTTTTATTTTCTTGAAATTTTCTTTCCCCTGATCAATATCACTTGAATTTGATGCATAGGGGTGCATGCATGAAAAGCAAATTGTTGAATTCTTAAGTTAAGTGTTATAAATAAATTATATTACGAAATTGCCAAAATCATGGATTGTTCTCTCACAAAGTATAATTATGCGCCACAGTAAGTGGTTACTTACGGACAATCTCTTTAAGCTTATCAAAGGCTGATAGACGATCTCTAGAAGACGTCGAAGATGGCTCTAAATCGACAAAAAAAGAAAGTTGCAAACAATTCAAGAAAGCTATTCTGAGTTTGAGATTCAACATGCAACAATTCAACAATTAAGAACCACTGTTAAAGTAAAATTTAAAAACAAAATAAGTCGACTTTCAGATGATACGGACGAAAATGACAATAAAGCGAGTGTAATTCAATTTAACGATGATGAAGCTCTGACACTGATTGAAGACCTCAATGGCACCCATTAGATTAGAATCAGGGTCTGAAGTGTTTTACGGAAATCCTTAACCTGGGTCTACAAAATTGTGCATACCATTATCATATAAATATAGTAAAGAAGCACCTGATTTAACCAGATCTGCGATAGAACGCATAAAGGGGGGAATAAATCTTCTATTTCCTACTAAAATTGCATTTAGCAGGCTTATGTGTCAGGTAAATCATAAAACTCTCTCAACTATATTAGATGGTACAGTAGCACAGCACCTTAGCAAAACATCAAGTGCAGCAACTTGCCACTTGTGCTAAGCAAACGCTTCAGAAATAAATTTTCTAGCCAAAGTGAAACAGAAATATATCATTGAGAAGGATTATCAACTTGGTCTTTCAACACTCAATGCTAAGTTTCGTTGCATGACTATTATTTTAAACTTTGCCTATCATTTCGATTTCTGCAATTGGCAAGCGAAAACAACGGAACAAAAAAAGTTAATGAAAGCTGCCAAAATAAGGATACAGAGATTTTTGAAGCGAGCTAGGGCTAATAAATAGACGCTCCTATGCATGAGGCAGGCTCATAAATTACTGATCTCATCTGATTTGTACTTGTCTTACCGAAGAACAAACTCGAAACAAATTGATACTGTCTTTGACCCGGAGGCTCTCAAGCTCCTGGTTGTAGATTAAGCAATCCGGAATTAATTTTATCATCAATTAGAATACAATTAGCAGAAAAAAAGTTTTTTTTCAGTAAATATCGATAATCATCATTTGTTTAAAAAATAAGCAAAAGAATATCAGAAGATTCATTTTTATTATTGTACTTGACTGGCAAGATAGTTTGTAGACAATTCGAAGAAAAAATTATCTTCGTTTTTCCATAATTGCCGATGAAAACATTTACTTATATTAATTTCTTAAATAATATATAAAACTATCGAATAATAAATTTGCCTCACTGAACAGCATGGCCAATTACATTTGAAGACAATTAGCAAAAAATACATTCTTTGTCAGTAAATTCCGATAATAAACATTTGTTTATAGAATTTATTTAAAAAAATTATTCACAGATATCGACTAAGAAATTTTCTTTAATCAAAATCACTGATAAGATAGTTTGTACAAAATAAGAACAAAAAACTATTCTTTTTTGCCCATAAATGCCGATAATAGGTATTTGTTTATATAATTTGTTCCTTCATGCACCCATGTGGATCAAATTCAAGCGATAGTGTGCAGGGGACAAAGTTGTTAAAGAAGATAAAACATAAAACCGTCAAAATCAACATTTTTTCCGTTTTTTTCATTTCACCCTACTATGCGGTGGTGCAGGCTGAAAAGAGCCACGCGTGAGGTGGATTTGCCCAGAGAACGTCAGACAAATTTTTTCTTTTACAGGAATTGAGAGCTCATCGAAGGCTCTTGCATGACCAATGGCGCAATTTTTCAAAAAACTACCCAAACAAATAAATATGCACTAATCTAAAAATTGAATAATTAAGAATTACAGGCTTATTTTAGGCTCTCCAACGCCCCCAAAATCAAATTTGCAAAACCATCCCTTGATAATAAAATACTACCTCTTACTTAAAAGTGCTGATAAAGTGCACTAAATATGCACTAATAATAAAACTGAGCATATCAGAAATTGCGTATTCAATCTTTATATTAGTGCATATTTAATTTTTAGGGTAGTTTATTTATAATAGGGGTTGTGTTTGAAAAATTGCGCCGTGGGTCACACAGGAGCCGTTAATGAGCCTTCAATTCTGATATACTCAGTTCTATTATTAGTACATATTTAGTGCATTTTATCAGCACTTTCAAGTAAGGGAGAGTTTTTAAAAGGCAGGGGATGATTTTGGAAAATTGATTTTGGGGGCGTTAGAGAGCCTAAAATTAGTCTTTAATTCTGCTGTACTCAATTTTCATATTAGTGCATATTTAATTTTTCGGGGAGCTTATTTATAATAGGGGATGTTGTTGAAAAATTGCGCGTCGGGTCACACAAGTGTCTTTAATGAGCCTTCAATTCTGATGAACTCAGTTTTATGATAAGTGCATATTTAGTGCACTTTATCAGCACTTTCAAGTAAGGGGTAGTTTTTTAATATCAAAGGATGGTTTTAGAAATTTGATTTTGGCGGATTTGGAGAGTCTAAAATTAGCCTTCAATTCTGCTGTACTCAATCTTCATATTAGTGCATATTTGATTTTTAAGGTAGTTTATTTATGATAGGGGTCGCTTTTTAAAAATTGAGTCGTGGGTCATACAAGAGCCTTTAATGAGCCTTTAGTTCTGATGTACTCAGTTTTATGATAAGTGCATATTTAGTGCAATTTATTAGCACTTTTAAGTAAGGGGTAGTTTTTTAATGTTAGGGGACGGTTTAAAAAAAAATTATTTTGGGGCTTTGGATAGCCTTAAATGAGCCCACAATTCTGGTGTACTCAATTTTCAGATTAGTGCAAATTTAATTTTTAGGGTTGTTTATTTATGATAGGGGTTATTTTTCAAGAATTGCGTCATGGGTCATGCAAGAGCATTCAATGAGCCTTTAATTGTGATGTACTCAGTTTTATGATTAGTGCATATTTAGTGCACTTTATCAGCACTTTTAAGTAAGGGCTAGTTTTTTACTGCCAAGAGATGGTTTTGGAAAACTGAGTTTTGGGGCGCTGGAGAGCCTTAAATGAACCCTAATTTCTGGTGTACTTATTTTTCAGTTTAGTGCATATTTAAATTTAGGGTAGTTTATTTATGATACGGGTTGTTTTTGAAAAATTGCGTCGTGGGTCATGCAAGAGCCTTGAATGAGCCTTTAATTCTGATGTACTCAGTTTTATGATTAGTGCATATTTAGTGCACTTTATCAGCACTTTTAAGGAAGGACTAGTTTTTCACTGCCAAGAGATGGTTTTGGAAAACTGATTTTTGGGGCGCTGGAAAGCCTTAAATGAGCCCTCAATCTTGGCATAGGTCTGACTTTCTTTGGGTAAAGTGGTATTTCCAGCTTTACCCACCTCCACGCGTGAGTCTCTAGAGATTTGACATCACCGGCGATCGTGATTTTCATACGCTCATATTTTTTAGCAAGGGACCACTTGCAAAGAAGCCAGGACACGTGTCAAACTATTTTCGATGTGCTATCGGTTGATGATAGTCTGCTCAGAAAGTCAATGTCACAGAGAAGGCCTTTTCTTTGTAAATTCAAAAGTGCTGGAGGAATGACAGCAGTATTTATGATAGCGTACTAAGCTAATAATTTTTATTTAATTTCTGGGAATCAAATGTATTTTTCATTTAAATCAATATATTCCGTTTCTGAATCTAAACTTTCTGGTAATACATTATGGCAGACAGTTGGCATACATGGTAATAGATTATGGCATACATTTAAACTTTTATACTGTTGCCACCATAGCATAACACTTCAGGATTGAGAGCATGATCATATCAATTTATAGGACTTATCGTTTGCTTCAAATTTCACGTGTTGTTGACTTTATAATCGTTTACTACACAGTCCATAATATTGTCACGTCTTGCGACTTTTATAATAATAATAAATAATTATAGACAATGGATAATAATTACATAACAGTTATATTCAATAATAATTCAACAAGTTAAAGGATTAAATTCAACATACAATTATTATTGTAAACAAAACCTAGTATTGTTAAAATCATTCATGAAGATCAGATTTGTAAAGAAACGACGCAACAGTGTAAGGTTAACCCAACAGAACAAGAAAATCTACGCATCATTTTTTGCACACAAAACAGGCACACGTTAATTAAAAAGCAATAAATTAATCATCAAGGAAACCAGAAAAGGCAGCTGCATTTTCAATCGCATACGTTCACAGTATGCTGGTACCTATAAGTACGTACACATCTCAGTGAACCAAAATAAGCGATACACATAAGTATTCGCATAGCTAACAAAACCAGCAGACTACACACTAACTGAAGAGCCATAAATTTATCAGCAAGCCAAGACTGAAAACAGACAAGATGTTCAGTCCCATACGTTTAAAAAAAGCTGGTACCTACACCACATGTACATCCTTTAGTCATTCTGACCTACATATTTCTATGACGGAGACCAGCATCTTAAATCTAAAAGAAATAAACAGCTTAATAAAGATGACAGCTATAGGAGGGTGAGCGGTTTACACACAACCAAAAGGAAACACGCAAACCTTATGCTCTTCTACACATCATAATAGCTTACCCTTGGACACCTAGGAAGGGATACCATATATTTTGGTAACTGCGCTATTCTCCATATTTGGGCACATCAAGATTCCTAATCACTGATTGGCTATATGGACATATACATAATTTTCAACGCCCATTGGACAATTAGGGGTTTAGTTCCAGTTTCAGTTTAGTTTGTTCCTGTTTACTCGATTATACTCCAGCTTCAGTCCTTACCCCTGTCTTAGTTCAGTCTCATTTAGACAAATCCAGATTGTAAGGAATCTTCGAAACCCTAAACTCCGGTCCAACAGTGTTGGCCCGTCACCCTTTTAAATCTAAAAATCTACTAGCTTCTGTGTGGAACTCCGAGTCGGCAACACCTACCACAAAGGGACAACGCAGCCCAGATACGCTGACCTTGCCATCTCAGCCTGCAGAGCCATATTCAGCGCCATCCATCCCCTGTGGGTACCCATACAGGATTCCAACAGAAGGACGGGCTACTTACGATTCAAGGAACGAGAGGATGAATTGTCCACTCTCTAGAAAAGAGAATTTGTAAGTAAACCAAGGGATCAAATGATTTCAAGCAATTTGGAGGTTTATCAGGAAACGTTTATCAAATCTGATCTTTATATTTAAATTATCTTAATACTTCAATAAACATACATTATTCTATATTAGACTGGGGCGAAAAACTAACATTGTGCGTCCAGGAAACACCTGGGTGCGGAAAAGTGGCCCAGTCCAATCCGAAACTCAGCGCACTTTCAAATTTTGAAATCGCATAATATCTTCAGTCTGTTCTTTGAGGGTGAAATCTCGAAATTTCACTAAAAAAACACTAAAATTTCAAGGTTTTGCACAAATGGGCTTAAAATCGATACCGATGCCTTCCAAGGGTGACTTTACGATGAAAAGTCATTAGAGGGTACTTAGAGGTCCGTACTGAGTCGCCAAAGTCACCCCATGCGAATCCTCATGGAGGGGGAAATTGCTGTGCCCTATATTTGGTCCTCCAAAAGATTTTGGTCCGAACGTTTTGCCAACGAGGGCTGACGTTCTGCGATGTTGTCAGGAGATTCGAAGGCAAAAGGGCTGTCTCAGAAAAAGACAAGGAGCCTTCGTTAGGAGATATTGCCAACGAAGTCCGTTTCAAACTAATAGTTATTTGGGAATCTGCTTCTATCCCAACGGTCTCAGAGCAGCGCATTAAGGAATGTCTCACAAATCTTCATAAAAAATACACTACGTTGAAAAATCCATTGAAGAGTAAAACAACTTCTCAAAGTAATAAAGAAGAGAAAATCGCCGCCTTCAAAGAGTACTGCTCTGAATTATTTAACATAGCCGCTTGTAAGTGCGTTGACTTGTCTAGGTGCTCCTGTCCCAAGGAAAAGAAGGTTCCAACCGTACAGCATCTCTTCTATCTTGACCAAAGAGGTAAAAGACTCATGGGAATCGCCAGTGTAGATGTCTCTGAAACAAAAAGAATACATAAGAGAGCAGAAGGTAATGCAAAAAGAGGCAGACTTGAACGGGGAGAGGGTGGGGAAAGCGTTCCTACTGCATCGGCCTCCACATCTTTCTCTACTCCTGAAATTAAGGTAAAGTTTGATGCTTCTACCGATGATGACGATTTTCACGACATACCACGCAGACTTGTGCAGAGAAAATCATCGCAGGCCAGACTTGACTTATTTGAAGCAGCAGTAGTTGCTCAAAAATATGGTATAAGTCAACGGGCTGCGGCACATTTAAGCTCGTCTGTGCTCTTTGCTGCCAATCGAGCAGGTATGATCTCCCCGGATATTTCTCAAAAAGTACCTGAGTGTGTAGTCATAGATAAAACTAAGATAAGGCGCGAGAAAATTAAAATAGGCTCCAAGTTGAAGGAGGATTCACGCCATGAGAATTCTATTCGTGGCTTATACTTTGATAGTAGGAAAGACGAAACATTGACAGCCTCCGGATTTATTAACTAGGAACATATATCTTTGGTGGCCGAACCAGGTTCTAAATACATAGTCCATGTCGTCACACCATCGAGCCATGCCCAAGATGAGTGTGATTCTATTTATAATTACGTAACAACAGAACTGAATGGAGGCTTCGATGCAGTGTTAGTCATGGTCTGTGACGGTACAAATACGAATACGGGCTGGAAGGGAGGAATTATTCGTCTACTAGAGGGACGACTTGATCGTCCCTTGCAATGGGTTGTCTGTCTATTAAATTTCAATGAGCTACCGTGCAGAAGTCTTTTCGTATTTATTGAAGGACCTACCTCTGGTCCGAACAAATACTCAGGGCCAATAGGGGGACAACTTCCAACTTGTGAGACCCTCGATGTTGTAAAGTTTAAACAAGTTGAGTGTGACTTACCTGAGATTGAGCCCACTGATCTCAGCTCAGATCAAAGGTATCTTTATGAGATATCAGATGCCATACGGTTCGGAGCGTGCTTACCTGATCTGGCCTCCAGGAACATAGGCCCCATCAACATGGCTCGCTGGCTAACAACTGCAAATAGAATTCTGAGATCGTGATGTGAGTTGGCACCTCTTCCAAGCAATCAAATTGTCAAGGTTTCTTCCTCTAAAGTACCGAAATGTGGTAAACACTTCCATTCAGACAAACGGCTTCTCTGCAATGCCAGAAATTATATTTCTTGGAATGGTAACCGACTCTAGGCTTACCGTTCGCCAAGACGCACTCACCGAAATCCTGGAAGCAAAACATAAGCAACAGACAACTGTTAGATACAATGTTGTGCCAAAAATTAATTTTGGAGTTAATGATTACACAGAAATGATTGATTGGGAACAGACAGATGTTTCACTTACCGTACCTCCAGTTTTAATTCCTATAACAGAGGATGAACTTACCGCTAAGCTATCTATGGCCGATGGCTTGGTACCAGACTGGGACTTTACATCTTTCCCTTGTCACACAGTAGCGCTGGAAAGAACTGTTAGACTAGTAACAGAGGTGTCCAGGCAAGCCACCGGTCCCGAGGCTCGGGACCGAAAGAAACGCGCCACACTTCTTTCTCGAAAGACTCAACTTATTTGACACTAAGAAAGACTTTGTGGGTAGAATTAATGACTCTGAAACTAAATAAGCACGTTCTACAAATGGTTGGTTGGTTGGGTAGGGCGTGGGTGGAGCCCGATGTGCAGCCACCTCCACGTGGTGGGCTCTGGGTCACTCGGAGTAGTAGAGCTCAGTGAGCTAGGAGCTGCACAAGTATTTAAGCGTTTTACTCGAAAATACGCATTTTGAGCCAATTCCCCCTCCATAAGGATTGGCATGATTCAAAGTTCTCTGAGTTTCGGATTGGACTGGGACACTTTTCCGCAACCAGGCGTTTCATGAACGCACAATGTTGGTTTTTCGCCCCAACCTATTCTATATATTATAACATATTTGATTTATTTATTGTATCTGGTAGTTATCCTCATCCCAGTTTTCTAGTTTATTTAAAATTAGATTCTAAAACGAGGAACCACTTTGAATACAATAAAATGCAAGGTAAGTTACATCTCGTAGGACGTAACATACCTCGTTATATTTTTGGTGCATCGGCCTTTGAAATTATAAACTACCAATAAAGAAATAAATTCAAAAAAATGTTTCTTTCAGCGTACGTTACATCAAATTTAAATCTAAAAATGATTTAGAAACTTTTTCATCCATTAATTTCAAAATTCTCCCATATAAACTACCAGAAAATCAAATAAGTGTACAATTTTGTTTCATTTATTTCAGAAAAGTTATATTTGATCAATAATTACTTTTTCTATTATGTAAAATTGGTTCTGTTTCTTTTACGCGTGATTAAAAAGTCCATTAAAAAATTGAAACATAAGAAACTTGACAATTTAAGAGAAAAAACACTCAACAAACTGCGAATTACTTCAACCTGATACTTTTCTCTGATACTTATTTGTTCTCATATAAACCTGTCTATAATGTGTCTTTTTCTTTGATGTGAACCTGTCCATGATATTTTTTTCTCTAATACTAACCTGTCAATGATTTTTACTATGTATGTGTCCATATTTATAATTTATACGTGCGTGAATACTTAATCCCAAGTGTCAAAAAGTGTCCTCAAATTAAAAAATGAAAAATGATAAATGTCAACCTCAAGTTTAAACACAAACCTTTAAAAACGGGTAACAAGAAATCAAACACAGAAAGACCCCGCGTTAGCGGAAATTGTAGAAAATACTCAAAATCTTCCCTCGAAAACAAGAACAGCCCTAAAATTTAATCCAGAAAATTTAGAAAAACAAGACTCACCGATAGACCAAAGATTAAAAAATGCTAGTGTAATTTACGCCTCAAACTCAACTTGTCAACAAAACGAGACATTAGGAAACGATACCCTTTTATATGAAACTTTAACAAACAGCAGAATAAACTTTAGAGCAAATTCTGCTGCTGTATTTTCAGAAAAATCAGTAGAAACAAATCCTGTAGAAAACCAAGAAAATTCAAAAGAAAAATCAGTCAACTTATTTCTAGACTCATTTTCTGATTCACAAAAACCACAAGAAAAGTAAGCAACAGCATTTTTTTCAAACAAAATAAATTCAAATATCGAAATAAAAGACGTTGATTACCAAAATAATTTGAACATATTTTACCACAAATAATAATAACAAACAATGACGGAATCAATTCATATTCATTTAACTCTGAATCTGAAATAAACAATATGAGTAAGTTACCTAATAACCAGCAAATCTCTCTGCGAGATGCGCTCGAAGCCATTCCTTTGTTCGACGGAACAAATAATGTCCCCTTTTCACATTTCATAGAATCATATTTCGAAGCAAGATCAATGGTCCCTAACGCTAAAGCCGAAGCAAATCTAGTAAAACTGCTTCGTTCTAAAATCTCGGGTGAAGCAAGAAAATGCATTAACGGCTGAACATTTTACTCAATAGAGGAATTAATAAATAAACTAAAAACGGTATACGCACCTACTAAAACAGTATATCAACTTCAAGGGGAACTCGGAAATATTAT
>NC_046659.1:1301554-1304883 GCF_010883055.1 Belonocnema kinseyi
AAAATGCAATATCTTGTGCTTCACGTATTAAAGAAATTACTGATAGAATAATTGACGCTCATAAAATGAACATTAAAGGAATCGCGGAAAAAACTTTTCAAACTGAATTAGAAAGTTATGCAATGGATCATTTTATTAGAGGGCTTAGACCAGAATTAGAAATGAGAATAGGAACAGCAGATTCATTTTCGCAATTTGCTACTAAAGCAATTGAAATTGAAAAAAGATTAGCAACTAGCAAATACATAAGAAAAGAATCGCGATCTGGCTTTTATTCAGGGGATACTTCAAAATCAAATAAAGTATATTTTACGAGAGGAGAAAATGCACAATGCCAATTTTGTGAAAAATCAGGCCACGTAGCATCAGTTTGCCGGATTCTATTAATGAAATTATCAAACCCTCAAAATACTCAATTCAATCGAACAAATAACTTTCAGCCAAAATATCCTAATAATTATTCAAAGCCTTATTTTGGTAATAGTAATAATCAAAGACAATTTTTTCCAAATAATTTTCAAAATCAAAGACAATTTTCCCCAAATAATTTTCAAAATCAAAAACAATTTTTTTCAAATTATTCTCAAAACCAAAGACAATCATTTCCGAATTTTTCTCAAAATAAAGCTAATAATCGATTTCAACTACAAAGCAATTGGTCAAATAACAAACCAAGATATGAATCTTCGGGAAGACAATATAAATATAACCAAGAAAGACCCATGTGGAGAGGACAGCCGCGCAGCCAACAATGGGATAGATATGACTCTCGAAACGCCCCTACTTCTTCAAATAAATACCAGTCTTTAATAATTTCGCTCAACAATATAAAATAATATGCCACTATTGTAAAGAAATGGGTCATGTAATTAATGATTGCCATAAAATACAACAAAATAACCAATACCAACAACAAGAAAAACCGAAAAAATTGAATCCCTCACAAGAAATAAATCCGGAAAACTCCAACGCCCTTCCAAGATCGGTTGCTCAGAGAAAGGCATAAAAAAAGAATCAAATGCATCCAGCCCTAATTTTGAAAATATAAAGGAAAAAATAACAGAAAAAGTTCACTTAAGCGTAACAAATACTATACCTCACATATCATTATCAACAAATGGTTTAAAAAATCCTGTGAGATTAATGATTGATACAGGAGCAGGTTCCATTTAATTGAAGAAAAAGCAGTCGAATCATCCGTAAACATTAATAAACGAAATTGTCTCAAATTAACAGCAATTAACGAACACCCGGTATACACTCTCGGTCAAATAACAATTAATATTTTAGAATTTCCAATCATTTGTAATATAATTTAAAATGAAGTACCAGTTGAACATGACGGAGTTTTAGGAAGTCAATATTTCCGAAAAAATAAATTATGTAGAAAAACAATTAGAAATCAATGAAAAATACTATCCATTTGACTCTTCAGAAATAATGACAATTCCTCCTAGAACAATTTCTGATTTTTATATACAAGTTAAAAATACTAATAAAGAAATAGGTTATGTTCCCGAATTGTTGCCTAAAGACAGCGCTGTATATTTAGGAAATGCAATAGTTAAAAACAATAACGGTAAAGCATATTTAAAAATCGCTAATGCCCGTGAAGAATCATTAGTAATTGCAATCCCAAATGTAGAAATTTTCGACTTTGAAGAATTTACATCTAAAGATAACGATGTCCTTATTACACAAAATTAAAATGAAAACAATCAATATCAAACAATCGAACAAGTTCTTAGCTGTTTCCTAAATTTAAATAAGGATGGAGATTATGTTCACCAAACTTTTAATATTGCAAATGAACATAGAGTCAAATCAATAAAAGAACTATTACGGCTTGAGCATTTAAACAAAGAAGAATACGCACATGTAGAAAAACTCACTGAACAAAACGCAGACCAATTCCATATTTCAGTAGAAATACTCGAAGGTACAAATGCATTACAACATAGTATAATAACTACGGACGAAATACTAGTTTTTACACGACCATACAGACTACCTTACTATCAAAAAGAAGAAATTCAAGATCAAGTCAAAGAATTAATTAAGACAAAAATAATAAAGCCGTCACAGTCTCCATATAATACACCAGTGTTTTCTGTCCCCAAAAAACCGAATTCTCACGGAAACATAAAATGGCGTATGGTTTTAGATTATCGTAAATTATCAGTTTTTGACTTAGCATGGGGATTCCATCAGATTAAAATGGACCCTAGAGATTCACACAAAACAGCGTTCTCCACTCCCTTCGGATATTATAAATTCGATCGCATGCCCTTTGGTTTGAAAAACGCCCCTGCCACCTTTCAACACCTTATGGGCCTCGTAATGATAGGTCTTCAAGGCACCGAAATATTGTCTACATACAGCAAATCTTAAATTACAACCTGACAAATGCGAATTTTTGCGCCCGGAAGTAAAATACCTCGGACATATTATCGATAAAAACGGAGTGAGACCAGGCCCTAAGAAAGTAGAAGCCGTACAAAAATTTGCTGTTCATAAAAAACCCAAAAATATCAAAGAATTCATAGGATTAGCAGGATATTATAGAACTTTGTCGACGGATTTTCAAGAATCGCCAGACCTTTAAATAAATTATTGAAAAAAGATACACTATTTGCCTGGACTGATTCCTAGTAAAATACATTTGACACATTAAAAGAAAAATTATGTAACGCGTCTTTATTTCAAAGGTCAGATTTCTCGCAACCTTTAGTAGTAACGACAGACGCATTAGGATTTGCCGTTCGTGATATTTTATCCCAAGGAAAAATAGGCAATGATAAGCTCATTGCTTACGCCTCTCGAAGCTTAAATGGTAATGAAAGAAAGATTGACACTTACCAAAAAGAAGCCCTAGCAATTATATTTTGTGTAAGACATTTTCGTCCCTATCTATACGGACACAAATTTACGTTAGTAACCGATCACAAACCATTAGTTTGGTTTTAAAATTGTAAAGATGCTTGTTCTAGAGTAACAAGATCAGCGCCGGATTAACCTTTTTCGGGGCCTGGGGCTAAATCTTGAAGGGGCCCCCTTAAGGGCAGAGAAAATCCAAATGTTCGATACTCAATCTTGATAAGGCAGACAATCTGTCATTGAGCATTGTAGATCGGAATAAATTTTTGATTCTTTTTAAAATTGAAAAAGATCTCTCAGTCTCACAGTTAGCTATTGGGATAGTAAGTAGTAACCTATACGCAACACATATATTATATTTGATCAAACTGTACCTCTTAGTATTGATTGTTTGATTATAAATACAGTGGATCAATAAAAAAATTATTGATTACATTTTTAAAACATTAATA
>NC_046659.1:1304983-1307472 GCF_010883055.1 Belonocnema kinseyi
ACAAAATTAACTATTACATAATTTTTTTAAAAGTTTTAAATGTTTCTTCAGAAGTTTTGTAGAAGTTGTAGTAACGTACTCAGAATTTATATATTTTTTCTGAAGTAAAGGGGCCCCTGACTGCCCAGGGGCCTGGGGCTATAGCCCCACCTAGCCCTATGGTTAATCCGGCGCTGAACAAGATGGAAATTAAAATTAGCCGAATATGACTTTGAAGTTGTATATAAAGCCGGTAAAATGAATGTAAATGCAGACGCGTTATCAAGAAACCCCACAGATGTCAAAGAAGAAAATGAAGAAGATAATACTAAAATAATGAGAGTAAATGAAGAAACCAACTCTTTATACGTTAATCCAAGTTTAAGTTTGAAATCAATTTTAAAATTAAGTCCTAATGAAGACAAACAATCAATTATAAAATTATGTCTCAACGATGACTCAAAATCAAATTTTAAGTCATGTTTTAATGCCAGCTCAAAATCAAATACTAATTCATGTTTAAACTCACAGTCGAGTTCCAATCCAAATTCAAATGCGAATTCTAGTATAAAAATGAAGAAAGAAAACAATATTCTCACTGAGGAATTATTTAATAAAGTTAAAGAAAGAATTCATGCATAACTAAATCAAATCGATCTTTCAAATCTAAATAAAATAAATCAATCAAAATGGCACGCAATGGTAACAAGACTGAAATCAAAAAATCTAAATGAAAAAATTAAAAATCCAGAACAAATTTAAGAAACCTTTAAAGAAAAAAAAAAGAAGATAATGATGAAAAAGACATTCAATAAGAAATTATTATTAAGAAAAAAAGAGGTAGGCCACGCAAGGCTACATTTAAAACAAAATTTTTTATCCCCACTCTGGCAGCAAAAAAGAGAGGAAGACAAAAAAAAAGAAATTATTACTAAGTCAAAAAAGGACAATAAAGTAAAAACGGACGCTAATCCCGATTGTATATCAGACAGTTGAGACTCTGATCCAGATTATTTTGAAAATATTAAAAAGAAAACTAAATTGTACAAGAAAAAGAAGAAATTAAAGCTTCAAGAAGAGGAAGAAGAGGATAGCAACGCAGAAAATACGAATTATTTTCCAAGTTCCAGTGAATCAAGCGTAAATAAAAACTTAAGCGATCCTAAAGAAAATTTTATTAAAGATTATGATGAGAATTTTGAGAATGAAAATGTCAATGAAAATTTGGTCAACTTAGACAAAATAAATCCCGATTTTAATGAAGATTTATCTGAAGCAAATGGCAATAAAGAAACGCATGATAGAGAATCAGCACAAAAACGTCCGCCCCAGAGCCATCGCCGGACAAACCAGTGGTCGGAACGTCAACTTAACATCCGAATATAATACATAGACTGCCGCGATAAAATTACAATGAGAAAAGATAATTATGCATATTTCACTACAACTAATGGAAAACTACGAGACAATGGATCAGAGTTATTATTAAAACGCGAACAATTACCCAAGTTTACAAACCTTCAGAAAGGTCTTGCCAAAGAAATTAAAAAAGGGAAAAAGTACCTTATCGCTCTTCCTATCGAACAAGAAGAAAAAGAAAATCTTGCAGAAACACTCAATGGTATAAAATTAACCATTTTTTCTTTGCATAACATAGCCAGCAAATTAAATTTGAAATCAATCCGTATAGCTAAAACTGCTTACATAAATAATATACCATGGGAGAAACCTTGACTCAACTTAAATCCGTATTTTTAGAATCAAATACAAAAATAATTATTTGTTTAGGAATCACACGGCACCCCACGAAAGAACAAAAAAATGAAATTTTAGTAGAAGCTCATTTATCAGCATCAGGTGGTCACGAAGGAGTGACAAAAACATACAATAGAATACGACAACATTTTTTGGGGAAAACATGAAATATTACCACTCTGTCCCTTTTAGAAGTAGGAGAATGCGACCTGCCTGAGTCTCAAGTTCAGGTAGAGAAAAAGTATATTCAATCAGTATTTTAGCTAAATTCAGCGAATGTTCGGTCTTACGGTCAATGATAAAATCAAAATAAAAGCATCCGAAATAACATGTGAAAAACATATTTATTTCTTTTAAAAAAATCCTCAACGTTTCGACCAGCACTGCGGGTCTTTATCAAGAGTCGATATAAAAATCTATAATTTAATAACAAATTGTATGAGCGTAAGCGTTCTAATAATTAGTGTCGTAAAAAGGATATCGGTTTTAACAAAAAAAATTTTTTAAAGTTATTATATTAAAACATACCTGAGTCAAAAAATAAACAAAAACATTTGATTGAAGCCCCTAAGATATTGGAGAGGCTCCAAAATTTATGAAAAATGTCACATAATTGGAACGATGTTTACAGACGGACGATACAAGACTGACTTTTATGAAAAGTCGTAATTACGAATGTGACAAATATTAATAAACCTCTGATGAAAAGGCGCGCCAAAGCTTGAGAATATAAGATTGAATAAATTAAGTTGATT
>NC_046659.1:1307572-1309028 GCF_010883055.1 Belonocnema kinseyi
TTCTATAGTGAAATTATAATCGTTCCTATTCGCTGCCACCATAATATTGCCTTTATCGGCTTTTACAAATAATAAATCTTTGTGGTTTTTTTGAAAATTTATCATGTTTTCTGTAATTTTATTATGATTTTTAAATTTGTTATTTCTATTATGATTTGAAATTAATTCAGTTACTGTCCTTCTAATTTTTAATTTATCCTCTTCTTTTTCTAAATTTTTTATGGAGTTTTCAATATTGGCAATGATATTGTTCACTGGAATTTTATCGTTATTGTAGGAAACACCAAATTTTTTTCCCAAGCCTAAAGTTTCAGCAATCTCATCAGGGATTTTTACATTTGAAATATTTCTAAAACATTTTTTAACTCTAAATTCTCGAAGTTTAACATTTGTTTGGAAGTTTCTATCATTTAACCATTGAAACTTTTTAATACAATCATTTCTAACGTTAAATTTTAATTTTTTCTAACGCCTGATATTGCGAATCAAAGAAAAAATGTAAAGAATTTTCATTAATATTTCTAAATAAACGATATTT
The DNA here is from genome assembly GCF_010883055.1 of Belonocnema kinseyi. Classification (NCBI taxonomy): domain Eukaryota; kingdom Metazoa; phylum Arthropoda; class Insecta; order Hymenoptera; family Cynipidae; genus Belonocnema; species Belonocnema kinseyi. The sequence continues at coordinate 1,308,111 of NC_046659.1, forward strand.
TAAATAATTAGAAATATGACCTAATTCGTGAATATTTTCAACTACGTTATTAATTTCGCAATTTAACAATTTTCTTTGAGTGGTTAGTTTAGTATCCTCAAATTTAAAAGTGACTTTATTGTGCAGATTGTGAATTTTAAACTTATTCGTGTGATTTAGAATATGAGCTGGAATAAGGGCTTCTTTACGACATTTAATTAAAAACGTACGTTGTTCTTTCAAAATGACGAGTCGACGTTGAAATTTAATCCATTTGTTCATGTTACTTCTCACGTTTTCACCATAACTTGTCGAAATATAAGACAGGTATCCCATTATTAACAGTACGTTACTGACCTTGTAGTTAACAAATATACAAAACAATTGTAGATACAGCAGATCCAAACTGTTTTTCCTTTCTTCGACCGTTTTAATTTTCAATCAGTATTTTAGCTACATTCAGCAAATGTTCGGTCTTACGGTCAATGATAAAATCAAAATAAAAAAATAAAACTAATTTAATTTTTTTTAATTTTTTAAATTTTTAATTTAAAATTTAAAATTTAAAATTTAAAATTTTAAATTTTAAATTAAAAAAAAAATTTTTTTTTTAATTTTATTTAAAAAAAAAAATTTTATTTTGATTTTATCATTGACCGTAAGACCGAACATTTGCTGAATTTAGCTAAAGTACTGATTGGAAATTAAAACGGTCGAAGAAAGGACAAACAGTTTGGATCTGCTGTATCTACAATTGTTTTGTATATTTGTTAACTACAAGGTCAGTAACGTACTGTTAATAATGGGATACCTGTCTTATATTTGGACAAGTTATGCTGAAAACGTGAGAAGTGACATGGACAAATAGATTAAATTTCAACGTCGACTCGTCATTTTGAAAGAACAACGTACGTTTTTAATTAAATGTCGCAAAGAAGC
>NC_046659.1:1309128-1313989 GCF_010883055.1 Belonocnema kinseyi
TCTGTAAACATCGTTCCAATTATGTGACATTTTTCATAAATTTTGGAGCCTCTCCAATATCTTAGAGGCTTCAATCAAATTTTTTTGTTTATTTTTTGACTCTTCATAAAGACCCGCAGTGTTGGTCGAAACGTTGAGGATTTTTTTTAAAGAAATAAATATGTTTTTCACATGTTATTTCGGATGCTTTTATTTTGATTTTATCATTGACCGTAAGACCGAACATTTGCTGAATTTAGCTAAAATACCGATTGAAAATTAAAACGGTCGAAGAAAGGAAAAACAGTTTGGATCTGCTGTATCTACAATTGTTTTGTATATTTGTTAAAAGTATATTCAGTTAAGCGAGTTCACCCATATTAAAGTCATTCAATGTAGAGTAGAAGTTCAACGCACCATCCTGTATTATGGTATGCATAACCACACATCAGCAGCTGCAAATGGTTTCAGTTCATACATCCAAGATATTTCAAAAGGTCAATGCAATATGTTACACTTATCAGGATCAATTAATATGAATACAACTTAAGCCATTTCAAAAGTACCACCAAACGATACTTCCACCTTTACCGTACTCCTCGCGGGTTCAGTAACAACAGATGGATATTGTTCAAGAGCTCAATTCTCAGACCCCTGAGGCATATGGTATAATGTTATTGTCCAAGCTCACGTTAAGATTACTTTATTTCAACAAATAGCTGGGTCGATATGGAAAATGGTCATACCTTTTGGAACCCCCTGCCCGAGGACATTAGTGAATCTCGAAAATATCAAGTTTTATACAAAGGAATGACAAATGAAACTGTTAATAATTCATTAGAAAATCCAGAAACCTATTACTCATTAACAACCCAAGATGTTACATTTGTGCTTGGACAAAAATCGAAAGAACCAGTTTGCAGTTTCATGCTGATACGGACAGAACACCCAAAATTCTTAATTCTCGAAACCGAAAAAGGGAACACATTTCCAAATAAAAAAAAATTACAAGTAGAAAATATGGACATATTCACTTCTGTAAATTCCAAATTTATATATACAGAACGACGCATTCGAAAAGAAATAAAAAGCCTTTATCACGACGTAATAACACAAAATGCCGTCTTGAACGACAAATATTAAAAAACTCTTTAATTTTGGCAACACAGGCGCCCTATGAATTTGCTTATCATTTAATGAAAGGACCAGGATATATGTCAATAGCCGCAGGAGAAGTAGTAAACATAATAAAGTGTCACCCAATAGAAGTTAAATATATACGTACAGAAGAATCTTATGGTAAACTTCCAATTTATTTTGAAAATAGCACATATTTGCTCATCCCGCGAACTTACATTTTATTAAAAACAGGAATGCAAACTAATTGTAATTCCTTTTTACCTGCAATGTATGCATTATGAGACTCATGGTACAAATTATCCTTTTTGACGAAGAAACATTAAATAAAATAGCAAACTCAGCATAGGGAAAATTTTGAACCATACTTACAAGTTTTGGCACATCTAGTGTAGGATTTATTGGAATACTCATTTTAATTAGATTTATTAAACTAATCGCTGACACATTTATACATGGCTATGCTTTACATAGCATATATGGGTGGTCAATTCACATGATTGGTGCATTATGGGATTCGGTCACTAATTTACTTTTACATCTAGGGAATAATACTCGAGTGACTACTCAGCAACCAAAAGATCACATCCCGAATACTCAAGCCCCGAACTGTTCGGTCCCAACAGAAGTAGTAATACACAACGACAAACTTTCCGAGGACACAAAAGCTTCAGGTAAACCAAGCAACAATACAGACTCTATTCTTTGTCCTCACTCACAACTTCACGAAGCTGCTCACCAATCACTCTATTCTATTCGTATCTAACTATATCACTCAATATGGCTAAAAAAGACTATGGTACTGAATTAGACGAGCGCACTCTAAAAGAGGAAACTTACTACCCATGTACGATAAACAATTACAAAACGATACACAATCTAAATTTCAATTAGTAGTAACAGCAAAATTTAAAAAACGAACAGTAATAAGCACTACTAAAGATGAAATAGCTAAGAAAAATTCAGCACAATTACTGCTTAAAATATTACAAGGAAAATATGATACGGCATAAACATTAATGCGAAAAATTGAAACTTCAGGTGAATTTTTATGTGAATTTGAAGTTCTATGCACTATATATAAATCACCAAGACCTACACCTAAAATAGTAAAATTAAATATGTCACCCGGAATTGACACAAATGTTGCCATTTGCACGGTAAATAACATGAAAGAAGCAGGAAACGGAATTACTTCTTTCTTGGCTAAAAGTTTTGCAGCCGCTAAAATAATTAATACAATTAAAGAACAAAAACTTTACTTCGTATAGAATAATCCATGAATAAGTTCTGCTTACTTACATAAAAATTTGGATAATGAAATGAAAAAAGATCACCCGGGTGGAAACTTTCAACTTATAATTAAAGATTGCACTTTTTGCAATATAGAATAAAAATTTAAAGCATTCGCTAGACCGATACATAAAACACCTAAAAATTTTATTGCTAGAAAAAGACCAAAACATGTAATGCTAGCAAAAACCGGAACCATTGAAAAAGAACCAAAAAATTAAATGATACTTCCTATTCGTTATACAAAAAACGTCTTCAATCATTAATACTTCAGGATAATAATCACCAGAAAGACAAGATGAACTCTATCAATTCAACATTCACACAACAAGAAACATCGCCAATGACATCAATAAGACATAGCAATAAACAAAGCAGTTTTAGCAATGATGAAATATCTAATTTCATTTTATGAAACTTGCGAAGAAGTAATTTATAGAAAATATTCAAAAACCACAAAACAAGACGCGGAAACCCAAACTGATTGGAGACCAAAATTAATCGCCTGGTCTAAATCTTGTAAAAGATGGAATGTCATGACTCATACATCTGCGAATTGCAAATCAATACTCAAGAAAAACCCCATTTCAATACAACGACCGAGCCGAAATATTACAAACTACAAAAAAATAATCAATTTTTTTCAATAACTTAGGCGAAACTAATCCCTCTTTAAAAGAATGACCTTACTTTTATTATCTTCTAAATAAGTCACTAATAATATATTTTTTTCTGCATTTTCTCTTTCTAGGAATTGGCCATCGAGAAGCGACATGTCTTGGCACTTAATTACTCAAATCAATATCCTTTTAACAATATTCTCCAAGTCGTTTGTGCAAATATCTTATCCACCATATGTCAACAAAGATTTTGAACACACAACTGGATTACACCATGAACCTTTGGAAAATTAATATACTTTCAGATAATCGATATTTGTTATCCTATTTAAAAACTACGGACATTTTTAATCTTCAATTTCTACTATTAAGAAAATTCAATCATACTGTTATTAACTGCAAAAACACTATTCAAACTGATTAATGTGTAAACAATTATTATTAAGTCAAATTTTATTCTCATCTTTAGACTACTTTGTCCAGATTCAAGAACATAAATATTCACAAGCAGAAATTTCTCAATTAAATATTCAAGATTTCTTCCTGTTACCAAAAATTGAGAACTTTTTTATAAACGATCAATTGATATTTGCACTTCAAACCTCTGATATCGCTAAACAGAAATTCCAATTATATATACTCCACCCATCACCAATTACCTATCATTTAAAAACAAACTATACACCCAGTATCTACATCAAACCAGGTATATCAATCTTACCACTCTCTGAAGATTAAAACACCTACTTTACTGTTCAAGGAAATTTCCTTGAATCATGTTCTCAAACTTTTTACGGTAAAATTTGTCATCTTTCTCCACAACTATATAACACAATAGAAAAACCAATTTGTGAAACTTCACTTCTCAATGAAAATACTTTATATAAAAGTAATTATCAAATCAATTTCGATAATTATCCCGTTTTAACCCACTTAATGTCTTATTACGGATGGCTGTATTCAGCTCCTCAATCTGAGCATATTGTAATTAAATGTTTAAAAAATGAAACCACAATAACCACCCTAACAAACACCGGGACAATCCAACTTCATCCACTGTGCAAAATATTAAATGATCCAACTCTAAAACAAAACGAACGAAAAATAATGGACATCACTATTCCTACACCATCTCAAACAATTTCTCTAATGAAAGTTGCCCCATTTTTAGTCATCTTTTCTGAAATTAAAAACTCGACACTCAATCAATTACTCACTATAAACCAAAATTCTAGAGATATCCCTTTAAGTATTTTTTCATATCAACCGGGTTTTCTATAATCACCATTTTATACCTAATTCTACTCGTATTAATATATAAAAAAAAAACATTTATAAGTTACTTGTTAGTTTTTTCGAACAAGCGGTATATATTTTAGAAATCATTTAACAATATAACCATTTTCTATCATTAGAATTTTTGTCAATATCAATTAATACCAATGAGTCTATATTCTTAAACACTTATTTTTTCTACGGTTAATAATATTTTAAGATCATTATTCTTTAGCTTATTTCTGTTGCCTGCTACTAAGAATTTATATAAAGGGGGAGGGTCGGTAAGGCCGGTTTTTGGCATAATTTATTTTTGGACCAAAAAATCTGAAAAAATCATGGTAGTATCTTATAAGTATCCCGAGTCGATTACACGCTAAGCGGACTACCCTCCATCCCCCAGCCACCCCCACCGCCCTACAAATATAGGAAACACCACTACCCACCAACTGTACTTTCGAGAGATTTGACACTCTTAAACATGTATTCTGAGGTTAGCTCGGGTTTACTATAGTTTTCGGGGTCGCCGAATACAAATCTGGCGTCCTTTGACTTTT
>NC_046659.1:1314089-1329101 GCF_010883055.1 Belonocnema kinseyi
AAAAATTCTTACTTGAAATAATTCTTATGATTTTAAACAAAACAAAAAAACTATTTCTTTCAAACTCGAAATTAAGAAATACATCTTAATAATTATAAAAAAATTATCTAAAACGAAAAATAACTATTAGTAAAAATATATGCCTTAAAAATAAATTTAAAAATAATGAACTATAATAAATACTGAATAAATTTAAAATAAAAGAAAGGAAAAGACAGAAAATTTCAATAATAATATTTTTATTCAAAACCCCTAAAAACCGTAAGTGCAATATTATTTTCTCTAACTAAAACATACCACTGAAACACACATATACACAGATCCAAATTCTTAGTTCAATTAAAAGAAGTCTGCAACCTGAAACAAAAACAAGAAATTTTAAATTTATAAAAAATACATATATTTAAACACATCTCTCATATCTCTTACAACCTACCATTTTCAAACTCCATATATAGCGATTTACGGCATACCACATGCCACGGTAGAAAAATTGTTCAAACAGGCCATTCTTTACGAACGCCTTTCTCGCTGCCCTCCATGCATTGTCCAAATAGGGTTTTCCATACCAAATCCACTCTTTAGGCATTCCCAATTAAAACCCTGCCATTCATAAATAAAATTGGACAAAGGCATGGTAAGATTCGTGGACTGATATCTTAAATGTCGAGAACCAATCTGTAATAAAAAGAATACATAAAAATTAGTAAAATACATTTAATCTTATTATAGTAAAAAGGATGCCAAAATTTTACCTCCACTATTTTTCTATTGTACACTGCCCATTTCCTTCCCATCAGAGTGAAAATTTCTTCATCACCTCTGAAGTTATTTAAAACTTCTGTTGTATACAGCATTACAGATTGATCAAAAACATAGGCATTTTTGACCCATTCCCATGGTAATTGGACCCTGCGCCCATACCTTAAAACAAGGAATTCCCTTTTTACCACCTTTCTACGTCCGCTACTTCGCCAGGTCACGGAATCAACTACGAGCTGAAACAAAAAAAACCAAATAAATTTACATATATTAAAATTGTTGAAGAAATAATTAGATTTTTATGTTTAAAAAATTATTTTTTTCACTTACCAACTGTAACCTGTCCTTTACTAAATAGCAGTAACGCTCTCCAATTTCATAGACCCCATTTAACCCAGTTTCTTTGATTTGCCGAAGAAGGGTTAATCGTAACTTTGTTTTTTTGAATTTTCGTAAAAGTATACTACCAACTAGGAAGATGGGTATATTTTTTTCCCACTCTTATTAAAAATATTCTAGGGGATATCCTATTATCCACCCGAACATCGTCATACGTTACTTGATTATAAATTAGAGTAGAATCTAATTCCTCCAAAGATGGACTGTACCCATAAGATTGCATTTTAAAAAACAGGAAAAAGTAAAAAATTCAAATTTAATCCCGAAGGCTCTTTCTCTAACTAACTTTTCTTTGGAAACTCCCAATATATATACAATAGATTCCCACAAAAAAAAACGAATCATCTCACTTTCTGAAACAAATTTTCCTAAGAACCAACCGAAATAAAATAATTCTTGACCGCACCCCCTTAACAGAATCTATAAAAAAAACTTTAAAAATAAGACCCCTATCCTTCATTAATCTCTCTCTATCTCACTCTCTTTCTCTCTCTTTACCTATATTTTACTTAACTTCTATTTTATCCCTGTGATTGCACACACAGGTTATGTCGGCGGCGTCCAAACATTAGATTACCCCGAAAATTACAAACATTTTATAAATAGTTCATATTTTTCACGCTTGCCAGAAGTCATCGGAATTTATGTAAACATATTCACAAATTTCAAAACATGCATCAATTGTTACGAAACATTACCAGCATTTATATAAAATAGTAATCAATTCAGAAGAAATTATCATTCACTTGGCAAAATTGAAATCGTCAAAATAACTGGTTCAAATTGTCCAAAAGAACTAACTAAACCTCGTTGCGACGCAATCATGTGTTTGGATTGTATTGAACAATTTTTAAAAATCACACACCTAACAGTTATCTTGCAAGACGATTATGATAAAATATATCCGGAAACCGAAATAATAAATCATTACGTATACTCTTTTGAAGCTCAAATTTTCAGTCCTTAACATCTGCATAATGATTTATTATTACTTACCTTGAAGCACACCGAAATTGACACTCACTTGTAAAATAAGCAAAAATGTAAAAATAATACTATATATTTACATTAAACGTTAACCTAATACATTTTCGCTCGTTTCAAAATTGAACATTATATAAACAATTAAGATATAATTTTAATATTCCTACTACTCAAGCATACCGATATTTTAAAATATGATTATTATATTTCTACTATATATCAGTTTAGTATTCAAAAATAAAAAAAGAAGCAAAAATATATATAAAAATAATTTAATTTTTAAAGATATATACTTCCTTTCTATTATGACAATAAGCATAATTAGGCAAAAAAAAGATTGACATAAAACTTTTCTATATTTTCATTATAAGATTTAAATTTTACTAACTTAAAAATATTGTATGTTTCAGTAAAAATGGAACCAGCTAATCTAAGGATAAATCCAGCTGAATCAGTTAGCCCATTACAAACATTGCATGAAATTAGTACGGAATATAACTTCTCTAACCTAAATTATAAGGTCGTAACTTTACAGCTAAAGTCGTCTTTTCAAGTATTCATTATAACTTGTGAAATATCTAAAGGTCGCACAAATTATGCAAAAACTAGCGAACCATTTGTCTCAAGACAAACAGCGAAACATGATGCCACAAAAAAGATTCAAAGATTTTTATCCAATATATACCATTTTAGTAATGATCAAATACCAACACATAATAATAATATCGAGCAGGTCCCAGAAATACAACTCGGAAATATTAAACTTTATAAATGGACTCACGCCTGCGAAAAATGTTATCAAAAAGGACATAGAGCAATAAATTGTCGCGGTCCAAGAAGAAATCAAAATTACATAGATTAATTCCGTATACTATTTTTTCTTTATATTATCAATTAAATTAAAAAAAAAATATATATTCATTATTTATTTAGAGTTAGACGAAAAGACATAAATAATAATATTTAAAAAAAACAAAAAAAAACCACTTAATCTTTTCCTCTTTCTCAAAAGCATGCGTTCATAAATTTAAGATACGCTACGTAGACAACCAAGAAAATCTATGCATCATCTTTTGCACACAAAACAAGCACACGTTAATTAAAAAGCAATAAATTAATCAACAAGGAAACCAGAAAAGGCAGCTGCATTTTTAATCGCATACGCTCACAGTATGCTGGTACCTATAAGTACGTAAACATCGCAGTAAACAAAAATAAGCAATACATATAAATATTCGCAAGGCTAACAAAACCAGCAAACTACACACTAACTAAAGAGCGATAAATTAATCAGCAAGCCAATACTGAAAACAGACAAGATTTTCAGTCACGCAAACCTTATGCTCTTCTACTCATCATGATAGCTTACCCTTGGACACCTAGGAAGGGATACCATGTATTTTGGTAACTGCGCTATTCTCCATATTTAGGCACATCAAGATTCCTAATCACTGATTGGCTATTTCATTAATTACCCCCATGGTACTTTGGAAGACATACAAGGCATTATGTTTAATGCGACATTCTTCATATATGGACATATACATAATTCTCAATACCAATTGGCCACTTCTTTACCTAATTGATTGACAACACTGATTGGAAACAAGAAGAATCTCTACGTCTAAAACCACTCACCCCTACGGGAATCTAAAAAGGAATCTTGTGAATAAATACAGCCGATTCCGAAACAGAAATCAGTTTAGTTCCAGTTTCAGTTTAGTTTGATCCTGTTTAGTCGATTATACTCCAGCTTCAGTCTTTACCCCATTCTCAGTTCAGTCTCAGTTCAGTCTCATTTAGACAAATCCAGATTGTAAGGAATCTTCGAAACCCTTAACTCCGGTCCAACAGTGTTGGCCCGTCAACCTTTTAAATCTTAAAAATCTACTAGCTTCTGTGTGGAAATCCGAGTCTACAACACCTGCCGTAAAGGGACAACGCAGCCCAGATACGCTGACCTTGCCATCTCAGCCTGCAGATCCATATTCAGCGCCATACACCCCCTGCGGGTGGGTGTATGGCGGTATGGCGCTGAATATGGCTGAATACAGGGTCCCAACAGAAGGATGGTCTACTTTCGATTCAAGGAACAAGAGGGTGAATTGTCCACGCTCTACAAAAGAGAATTTGTAAGTAAACCAAGGGATCAAATGATTTCAAGCAATACGGAAATTTATCAGGAAACGTTTATCAAATCTGATCTTTATATTTAAATTCTCTTAATACTTAAATAAATATTCATTATTCTATATATTATAACATATTTGATTTATTTATTGTATCTGGTAGTTATCCTCATCCCAGTTTTCTAGTTTATTTAAAATTAGATTCTAAAACGAGGAACCACTTTGAATAAAATAAAATACAAGGTAAGTAACATCTCGTAGGACGAGTCATCTTTTGCATAATTTAATTATATTTTATTTGAATTACTAAACCGTTTGATGTTTCAAACCGTACAGAAAATTATTGAATTAAAAAAAATGTGGTCTTCATAATTTTCAAAATACGCTCACTTTTTGAATTTTTATCCAGAAAGGCTCGCTGACGAACTTGAACTTTATTTTAGGACAATCAATGAGTGCACCAAAGACCAGTCCAATCTGTCAATTCTTTCTAAAGTTATCGTGCTAACAAACTAAAAATCTACAAAAACACAGACACACAGACAGACAGGTAGACACATTCGTAAAAACCTATTTCTTGGATTCAGGGGGTCTCAATACCGCAAAATGTAATTTTTTATTTTCCATTATTTTTGTATGCTGTCAAAATTGGAAATATCTATTTTTTTTTTAATTCAAATAGTTGTTAGGATAATCTTGCAGGACATTAAAAAAGAAACATTTTTATGCCTTTAACTTTCTTTCATATCGCGCGTCATTTGGCTGAAAATGTTGATGATCCTGTGTTTTTTTTAATTTTGTAAATGCTACAACTCTGGTGAATTTTGGATTTATTAAAAAAAGTCAGACGTCTTAATTGTTCGGTTGTTTCAATACTATTAATAATCGTACAGAAAATTATTGAATTTCGGAAAAAGAGGTCTCAAAAATTTTTTAAATACGCTCACTTTTTAAATTTTTATCCAAAGTGGCTGGCTAACGAACTTGAGCTTTATTTTAGGACGTTCAACGAATATACAGAAGGCCAATCCAATCTGTGAATTATTTTTAAAGTTATCGTGCTAACAAACTAAAAATTTACAGGCAAACAGACCCACAGACACACAGACAGACACATTTGTAAAACCCTGTTTTTCGGATTCAGGGGGTCCCAATACGTGCACATTTGGCCAAAACGGGGGGGGGGGGATCAAACTTTACGCGAATCTAATACTTTCTCTTAATGATTTTTTTATTGTTACTCTGATTTTTCACGATGAAAACACAAAATAGGCATGCTATCAAAAAGTTATTTAGAACAAATATGTGGATCTTTTTAAAATGTAAAATTTTTATCTAGCCATCTTTCACCTATTATGCACAGTCTGACCGCAAAATGTAATTTCTTATTTTTCTATATTTTGTTATGCTGTCAAAATTGAAATTATTTATTTTTCAAAAAAATTCAAAAAGTTGTTATGATTGTAGCGGTGGCCTCTGTGGGGGTGGGCAATTTAAATTGTTTATTGCTCACTATCACAGAATCCACACGTTATACGTATTCTGAACCGTGACCGAGGCCATTGACTTCCCCATGCGAACTTCATAAGGGCCCAACGAGACGGGGAGAAAGGAAGAGTGCGGTGAAAAGAGACTTCGCTAATCACGCCACGCGCGGGCTGGATAATGATGACGATTTTCACATCCTTCCTCGCCTACGAACTCGTGCCACCTCTTGTCAGTCATGCTCGCTGGATACTCTCAGTGATCCGCGAGACCACTAAATGGTAATTAACACTGTCAATTATTAATAAATGTTAAAAATCTATAAGGATAAAATCAATCACTTTCGGTTAGCCACCCAAATTTTAAAATTTCAAATCACATGATGAAAATCAAAATTCCAAAAACATTGGTATTACTGACAGTAACTTCAACCATTCCTTCTCAAAATCAATTAACCTAATATTCTTATCAAGAACCAATTTGATTTTGAAACGCACTAAACTACAAGAAAAATTCTAAATCAGCCGAATAATTACTGGAATTCTGATTAAAACAATTATTCAGATCTTTTTACCTTAGCTTAGCAACACTACACGTGCTTGGCAGGAAATCTTAGTTGCACAAATTTTGGAAACTCGCAACTGTGGTCACGCGGATCGCATAGATAGTCCTAGAGGAATCATTCGAATTAAAGTTCAACTTGTCCGTCGGCACTTTACCACGCGCGGGACTCGGTACGCGGGTTGTCACACCCACAAGTACGTGTTTCGGAAGGGCAGTGTTTAACAAAGCGGGTTTTTGCGACGTTAAATTTAAAAACCAATAGATGAAAATCTGATAAATTCAAAAATATATTAGCTGTGTGCAATGAGTTTTAAAGTGGACTTAAGGCACGAGAGTTGAGTGACAGTTCGCGCACCCTGTCACGCGGGTGAACAAGTGTTGAACGACGCTTCACTATAACTACGCAACGGAACTACAGACAAGGTCAGAAAAATTTTGGACATGCTAATCGTAGAAGATGATCCTATTAGAGTCTCTGGAATCACGACTGATTTAGTCGAAACGCTTGGCACAGTGCGACTCACTATTCTTGGCAAGCCAGTTGAGTTCCACGTCGTAGAAGACACCTTTCCCATATCAGCTGATGGCATTACAGGCCGCCCATAGCTGAGTGAGGAACAAGCGCAAGTATCGTTTCGACACAACACCCTTGTTGTGATATTCGACACCATAAAGCCCATACCATTTGTTGACCTTGAATCTATAGAAGCCAGGAGAGACCTTAGAAAGGAAATTAAGCTTTTCAATCGAATCCTAAAAATCGGGGCACGAATAAAACAACCAGTCGAAATACTGTTAGTCAACCAAGACTTACTGGAAGGATACCTCCCCAGAGTAAATACACCAGGCGAAGGAGTAGTGAAGAACACTAATGGCATTTGCTATCCTTACGCCTATAATACCACTGAAAAACAAATTGAGATGACTCTATCACCACAGGAGATAATTCCTTTTGAATACTGTGAGTTTCCCGGGGAATAATAATACAATTCAGATGTCGGGTATCTTCCAGATAACGAAATTCTAGAGTCAAATCAGTCCCGCAGTGAACGTGTTGCTGAAGTCCTGCTCACAGCTTACCTTAATCATGAGGAGAGGGAACTTGTGACAAGTTGGGCAAGTGACTTCCTGGATGTCTTCCACATTCCCGGAGAGACTCTGAATATCTTGAACAAGATCCATTATCGAATTCCGACGGTAGATGATGCAGTGATATCGAGGAAGTCATATCGTCATCCACAACATGCACTCGAGCAAATTGACCTTCAAATTGAAAAGTAACTGAAAAGCGGTGTTATCTGGCATTCGAAATCACCTTATAATGTACCACTTATGATAGTTCCCTCAAAGATGGTGGCCTCGGGGGTAAGGAATTATCAGGCTGTAATAGATTACAGAGTCCTCAACAAAAAAGTAATCGGTGACGCCTACTCTTTACCTAATATTACCGAAATACCAGACCAACTAGGGCGAGCGCAATACTTTACAGAATTCGATCTAGTGAGTGAATATCATCAAATCGAAACTGATCCAGACGATAGGGCCAAAACTGCATTCTCCATTCGAAGAGGACATTTTGAATACTTGCGAATACCCATGTGTATAAAAAATGCTCCTGCCACCTTACAGCGCCTTATGGACAATGTCCTAAAGGGGATGCTCGGTTCAGAAGCCTTTATGTCCCTGGATGATATCGTAATCTATTCGGAAACTGTAGAGGAAAACAAGAAAAACGTTCGGAGACTTTTCAAACGACTAAGAGAAGCAAATCTTAAATTGCAACCAGACAAATGCAATTTTCTTTGTACTGAAATCGAATATTTAGGACACATCATCAGCAGAGATGGAGTCAAACCTAACCCGGAAAAAGTTGCCGCTATATGGAAATCCCTAGGCTCAGAACAGCTAAGTCGATCAGGAAATTCCTAGGGCTATCAGGATATTATTGGAGATTTATTCAAAACTACGTCAAATTAGCAAAACCTTTAGCATTATTACTAAGGAAAGACGCTAAGTTCATATGGGGATCCGAATGAAGTCGAAGCTTCCGCAAGTTACGCACTTACATCTGCCGCGAAACCATTCTACAGTACCCTGATTTTAATAAAACCATTAAATTGACCACTGACGCTTCCGAAAATGCAGTAGGAGCAGTTTTGACCCCAGAAAAAGAATCGATAGATATGCTTATCAAATATTACTTGAAAATAATGGGCCCCACTGAGCAGCGTTACTTCAAGTCTAAAAAAGAGTGCCTGGCCGTGTTATACGCTGTAGCGAATTTCCGCCCATATTTATATGGAAGCGAATTCATTTTAGCATGCGATTATGAACCCGTCCATTAGATGACATATATTGACAACCCCGGCCCTAGGCTGCTTCGTTGGCGCCAAAAACTGAAGGACTACCAATATACCTTCGAGTGCAAGAAAGGAAAGTTGCACAGGAGTGTAGAGGCCTTATCTGGAAGCCCTATCGGATTTGAAAAGGGAGAAGTGTCAACGGAGACTGATGACTCCACCGATTCGGATGATTCAGACCTCACGCCACTCAACACTACTAACCCCCCAGGACGAAACGCTCCGCAACATTCTGTCCCTTCAACTAAACCCAACAAGGTCGATGATGAAGGTGAAGCCAAAACCACGTTAAATGACGTGACTACCTACAGGGCCTTCCCTCTTGAGCAATTCTCGACTAAGGACAGAGATGAGAAAGGTAAGAGTCCCGAAAGAGTTGCCAGAGAGCCAGAGGAATCGAACCACATTACTCAAACTGGACGTCAGCAACCGTCGAAGGCATCGAAAGCCACGGGTAACGTTGCGAAACGGACAGCAACCAGCTCCAGGAGGAGACAATCCATTCTGAAACCAACCCCCGTGCATCCCAAGAGCTCGGAAAAAGGAATTTACTACCATCGACCTCCGGAAATGTATCCGCGTCCTTTGGAAGGAAAATGGCTAAGATGACCGAAAACAAAGATTTAGATAAACATTATAAACCATCCCCTCACATGAAGGTTAAGGAGGTCAATCAAAGTGGTATAGCCAGTAGACTCAAGGAACGAAGGAGAAAAATGACAAGTCTCGAGGCTGCCGCATATACCCCAGAATCTTCACCAGGCGATGATGCGTCTTCCGAAAGTGAAGGTAGTGTGAAGTCAGATCCCCCGGTGTACCGAAAAAAACATAGTTTTCTCCCTACTCTTGACTTTAATCCACCAATGCCTGCGGAAGATCACCCAGAAGGCGGGATAGGCGTGTGGTTCGGCCACGATCATCCGTGGAATATATCTGAACCGCCACAAAGTGACAAACAAACAGCGCCGCAGAAATCCAAGCCGCCGCAATAGCTGCGAAGAACTAAAAAAGGCACTAGAGGGCCTTGATGTGACGTGGAAGCACGTCCCCGGTCACCAAGGGATCGAAGGCAATGATATGTCTGATTACCTAGCGCAAATGGGGATCAACAGGAGCAATGTTGCCCAAGACAATCATGCCCCAGACTCTAGTACCTTTGAAAAGGAACATAGGGTCAATAAGCCTACCGGTCAAGCAGACTCTATAATTTATGTAAGTCCCCCTGCCGAGAGTAGTGAAGCCAGTGACGATAGGGAGGACTGTAATAACGATCAGAATGATAAAGACACGGGAACAACACCGTTCAAATATATCATAAAAGGGACAGAAATTTAACAATCCATATCCAAATTTGATCAATCATTAGAAGCCCATCAGTCCTACTTCTGGGCCAAAGAAGGACTTGATGAAGCTCACTAAGAGGAAGCACCTCGAATAGAGCGAGCGGCGGGGTCCGAAGGAGATGATGACGAAGAATTGTTACTCTCCTTGGGAGACATGGATCCATGCATCAACCTCAATTATCCTCTTCCTGATAGAGTAAAATCGTCTTTAGAATCCTCCCGTGGACACCTCGGCACAAGGTACGTCTTAAAACCCATGGATATGGCACAAGGCGCAGAAAACCTACCTTGAACAAAAAATTCCGGGGTGGACAGAAGGAGCACAGTCCGGTTTAAAGACTCGCTTGAGGTGATAGATTCCCCCATTATAGGCACTCAACCATCATGGAGGTCATCATTTTAGACGCCAGTCGCTTCGACTATACCCGCTGCCAGTTCAACTCCGAACGTCGACAATAATAGAATGGTAGAAGGTTACTAACAAAAAGGGATACTGCCAGTAAGAAATACGTGATTCCACCGCGACAGCTCAGTTCATCTACACCTTCTTCAGAAGGGCAACACATTACCCTCTAGCTGAATGAACTGAGCCCCTTACATACCGCAGACACAATTACGCCCACTTTATTTCATAAGACTGTGAACCGCCGAATCTCATTTTCAAACTTCTATTAGCAACACAACGCATTTTTTCCCAAAACTTGTGGGTAAATAGGCCTCAGAAGGGACAAGTCCTGGTCACACCTTTTGGCAAAACAAGGTGTACTCCATTGTGATAAAAAGAAATCACTTTGACGAAACTGACTGGAAGGATGTGATTTCAGGATTAGAATGTCTCAAGATAGCTCTAGATCGAGACCAACAAAAAACGTGTCGGATGGCAAATTCGGGAGATCTGCTGGGTACTTTACCTCAAAATAAAATGGCCGAACAACTGGTCGATACATTCCGGGGTAGTAATGTTACTATTACTCTATGTCACGGCAAGCCGGAAGTCCCACCTGAGACACTAAGACCCGAAATCATTGCGGAATTCCATAATAGTCTTTACGGAGGAGACAAGGGAGTTACCAAGATAAACCGACGGATGCGGGGACGATACACTTGGACATGAATAAAACTTCATTTGACAATATACCTTCATTAGTATCGAGGATAAGAATGCCGAAGCAGACACTACAATCGGCATAGATCGCTGATTTACCCCCTTCATCGCACCGAATTCTCATAAGTGCCAGTACTGTGGATACATGGATCTCAACACCAAATTCTTCTTGTTGCTGCGCCAGTGTTGTGTGGTGATATATAAAAAGGGAATTCAGTCCCATAAAGTGTGCCTTAGTGTAAAATGCCTTACTAGCGTTACTACACCTATACTCTGATCCGCGTAAAATAATGCAACCTGATCCATTATAATCCTGTAAGCGATAATGAACAGCCTCGGACACTGGTAACAATCGAGGATGGTTGTTCGAAATTCCAGGGCGGGTTTTGTTACGGTGGACTCTGTGGGGGTGCGCAATTCAAATTGTTATTGCTCACTATCACAGAATCCACGCGTTATACGTATGCTGAACCTTGACCGAGGCTGTTGACTTTCCTATGCGTACTTCATAAGGTTTCAACGAAACGGGGAGAGAGGAAAAGAGCGGTGAACAGAGACTTCGTTAATTACACCACGCGCGGGCTGGATAATATTGACGATCCTCGCCTCCTTCATCGCTTACGAACTCGTGCCACCTCTTGTCACTCATGCTCGCTGGATACTCTCAGCGATCCGCGAGACCACTAAATGGTAATTAACACTGTCAATTATTAATAAATATTAAAAATCTATAAGGATAAAATCAATCACTTTCGTTTAGCCACCTAGTTCGCAGTTCCCAGGCCAAAAATGCAGACACTGCTAAAAAACCTACCCAAACTATCAACACTATGGTCTACGAGGTGCATCATACCTGATACCTCAAGGCATTCGTTCATCACTTCTTCCCGATATCGGATTAATTGCCCGAGAGGAAAGATTTGAATTAAAGATCAACTTGCCCGTCGGCACTTTACCTCGCGCGGGACTCAGCACGCGGGTTGTCACTCTCATAAGTACGTGTTTCGGAAGGGCAGTGTTTAACAAAGACTGTTTTTGCGACGTTAAATTTAAAAACAATAGATGGTAATCTGATAAATTCAAAAATATATTAGCTGTGTGCAACCAGTGTTAAAGTGAAATTAAGGGACTAGAGGAGTGGAGTGACAGTTCCCGCACCGTGTCACGCGAGTGAACAAGTGGTGAATGACGCTTCACGATAACTACGCAACGGAACTACAGACAAGGTCAGAAAAATTTTGTATTTGCACTTGTACGAACAATTGTATGTATCTCTCTCTCTCTTTCTCTCGTGTATCTCCCTTTTCGGTGTGACGGAGAGTTAGGAAGTTAGGTATCAACGATTGTGTTGAAACACAAATTATATGACCCTCCCCAAATTTCAGAACTACAGGGTTTAGGGCTCCCAGTCCGGGAGTAGGGTAAAAGATCGAATACCACAAAAATAAAAATAGGGTATTCCCTTCTGGGTTGGGACCTCCAACAATATTTTTCTGCCTTAGACTTTTTTCATATCGTGTGCTATTTTTCTGAAAATGTTGATTTTCGTGTGTTTTTTGGAATTTTGTAAATGCTATAACTCTGGCAAATTTGTGTTAAAAAAAGTCATCAGGTTAAATTGTTCGTCGGTTTCAATACTGTGAATACCCGTACAGAAAATGATTGAATTTCGAAAAAAGTTGTCTAAAAAATTTTAAAAATACGCTCACTTATTGAATTTATATTCAAAATGGTTGGCTAAGGAACTTGAGCTTTATTTTTGGACACTCAACGAGTATACCGAAGGCCAATTCAATCTGTTAATTGTTTCTAAAGTTATCGTGCTGACAATCTAAAAATGTATAGGCACACAGACCCACAGACACAGCCATACAGAAATACCCATTTGTAAAAACCTGTTTTTCGGATTCAGGGGGTCTCAATACGCGTATATTTGGCAAAAACGAGGAGGGGGCGCCAAACTTTATTTTTCTTGATGAGAATGTAAAAAATAATTAATTTGCCATGAATAATGTTTTGTTAGTTCTTTTTTTTTGAATCGTGAAAAATAGCATTGAAAACATTTGAAAAAAAGTAAATTTTTTGAAAACCCACATACGAGACAAAAAAGAAGTTTAAAAACATAAGTTGTGATAAGAATGTACCCACGCAGCGGGCTAATTTTTTTAAGTTAATCTAATTTTTCACGATTAAAACACAAAATAAGCATGATATCAAAAAGTGATTTAAGAAATATATATAAATCTTTTTATAATGTACAATTTTTATCCAGCCATCTTTCACCTATTATGCACAGTTTAAACGCCAAATTTAATTTTTAATTTTTCATTATTTTTGTATGCTGTAAAAATTGAAGTTATCTATTTTTCAAAAAAATTCAAAAAGTTCTTATGATTATATTTTAGGACGTTAAAAAACAAACTTTTTTCTGCGTTTGAATTTTTTTCATATCGTGCGTTATTTGTCTGAAAATGTTGATTCTTGTGTGTTTTTGGGAATTTTGTGAATGCTATAACTCTGGTAAATTTTTGTTTTATAAAAAAGGTTATTAGGCTAAATTGTTCGTCTGTTTCAATACTGTGAATATCCGTACAGAAAATGATTGAATTTCGAATAAAAGTGGTCTTGAAAAATTTCAAAATACGCTCACCTTTTAAATTTTTATCCAAAAGGGCTGGCTAACGAACCTGACCACATAGCCATACAGACAGTCACATTTGTAAGAACTTGTTTTTCGGATTCAGGGGGTTTCAATACGTGTAAATTTGGAAAAAAGGGGAGAGGGGGTCAAATTTTACACAAAACTAATACCTTCTCTTGATGAGAATGTAAAAATTAATTAGCTTGTCATTAATAACGTTTTGGTAGTTATTCTTTTTATTTGGATCATGAAAAATAGCATTCGAATAGCACATTCGAAAAAAACGTAAATTTTTTTAATACCCACACACGAGAAGAAAAACAAATTAAAAGCGTAAGTTGTGATGAGAATGTGCCCACGCAGCGGGCTGATTTTTAATGTTAATCTAGTTTTTCACGATTAAAACACAAAATAAGCATGCTATCAAAAAGTGATTTATGACAAATGTGTAGATCTTTTTAAAGTGTACAATTTTTGTGCAGACATCTTTTTACCTATCTTGCACAGTTTAACCGCAAAATTAATTTTTTTATTATTTTGTTATGCTGTCAAAATTGGGATTTTCAATTTTTCAAGAAATTTCAAAAAGTTGTTATGATAATCTTGTATAAAATTAAAAAAGAAACATTTTTCTGCGCTCGACTTTTTTTTTCATATCGTGCGCTATTTGGCTTAGCCCCGTGTACAAATTTGTTCATGGGCTTGAGCGGGCCCAAGTCTGGAAAAAATAAGCCCTGGCCTGTCGATCAAGCCTATATCAAGGTAGAATGAAACTGATGCAAAATCCTGTTAAACAAAACAAGAATCCAAAGACCAAATTTGGACCACAACGAATAAACGAAAATCAAAAAAACCCTATTGTAATCTGAAAAAAAACCCCAAAAAAAACAACAAAAAAAACAACAAAAAATAAAATTTTCGGAAAAAAATAAAAAAGAGGAAAGAAAAATGAGAAGGCAGCCAACCACATCCCCTTCCTTCTTTTTTTCTTTCTTTCGTCTTTTTTATTTTTATGGCCATCAAATTACAATAAAGTACAAATATAAAAACATAAATAAATGAATTTGCATTACTAACGTTTCAGTACTCTTACAGTACCCGTATCAAGGCAAGAAAATTCTAAGTGGTAGAAATTGCTAGCACCCACGAACAGGTGCTCTCTCTTTGATACCTGTGAATCGAATGAGGGTCAGTAGGCCAATCTGTTGTAAACACAATATAAATATCTGTCACAATTACA
>NC_046659.1:1329201-1331293 GCF_010883055.1 Belonocnema kinseyi
GGAGCTCTTCTTAATATTTTGACACCAAAATCATGTCGATACACCTTACCGACTGCGAGTAAAGCCACCCACGCTTTAACTTGACAGACTGTAATTAATCATATTAGCATAACTTGGTATGTCTGGCAAGAACACTCTTATAACAGCGGCCCAAACGTACATCACTTTTGTGCTCCTCTATCCTAGTATTAAGAAGTCTGCCAGTCTGTCCCACGTAATTCATCCCACAGATCCTGCAAGTGATCTTATAGACAACACCACCCTTTTCAAAATTATCCAAAGGATCCTTGCAAACATTTATCACCAAATCCATTTAAAATGGAATGCGGAAAATAGTATGAATTTAAAATTTTTTTAACATGAGTTCAATAGTTTTAGAAATTTGATCAAAAATGGAAGAACAAAAGTATTAAACGAACTATATTCCTTTAACTCTTTCTGATTATCTACAAGCAAATTATTAATGTCTTTGTTTTTGATTTGTTGAACTCTTATTGCAATATGTTTCTCAATTAACTGCTTTGCATAATGATTAAGAAAAAGGATATTCCTAACACATTCAAATTTCTTGTGTGAAATGGACAATGGGACAAACCTAAAGCTCTGTCAACTAAGTTTTTAATTACTGCAATTTTGTTTTGAATGGGATGAGCAGAAAGGAAATTTAAAAATCTATCTGAATATGTACTTTTTGTGTACCAATTGGTAATAATATTACAATTCCAACCCTTAATTACTTATATGTCCAAAAAACTGATTTTATAATCCTGTTCTATTTCATGAGTGAATTGAAGTTTTGGATGAAAACCGTTAAAAGTATCAATGACAATCTGTAACTTTTCCAGAGGAACACATAATAAGGTATCGTCGACAAACCGAAAATAAAAAGGCAAAACAAAATCTAATTCCCCAAAAACAAAAACCTCCAAATCTTCCATCTTTAGTTCTGCTAAAATCGGAGAAATGACTGAACCTATGGGAGTACCAGACTTCGGTCTATAGATAGATCCATTAAATTTAAAATAAGTTGACTCCATATAAAAAATATCCCTTCAATAAAATCTTTTTGACATAAACGAGTACGCGTTTTTATATTAGTCCATATATTTAAAATTGCCGCTTTAACTAATTCAAGGGGTATACTCGGAAACATTGCAATAACATCCAAAGCAATCATGACATGGTTATCCGGGACCCTTTCTCGAATGATACTTTTTTGAAATTCCCACCTATTTTTGACATTGTATTTAGAAGTTGTGATGGAGTCCTTGAGAATCAAATTAGAATTTTGTTCTACAAATTTGGTGGGAGTATTAATAGTTAAAAAAACTATTCTTAAGGGATAATCATCTTTGTGAATCTTTTTCAACCCATAACATCTTGCAAGAACTGTGTCTTGAGTGTTAATATCAGTCCATCTTATTTCCTTTCCCAGAAGTCCTTTCTTTCTCCAATTGTCAAGCATCTTAAGAGTGTCTATTTTTAATTTTTTTAACGGATTTTCATGTAATAATTAAAAATTATCATTATCAGAAAGCAAATTCTCCATATCCCTGATATAATTCGATTTTTTCATGCAAACTGTAATACTGCCTTTATCAGCATTCATGCAAACCACATCAGGATTGCTTCTAAGAAACTCTTTCGTCATGATGGAACATTTAGAAATTCTACGATCAATATAACTGATATGCAAACTATTTTTCTCAACAAAGCTCTTTGACAAGTGTAAAACCTTGTTTCGGAAATCCTGTTGATCCAAAATAGGAATTTTGTGTATATTTGATTCAACATCTTTTACTATTTTTATCATTTGTTTTGCCTCAGTTTATTTTCACACGGTTACTAAAACCTTCACCTAATCTGAAAATATCTGTGACTGAATCAGGAATTTGAATATCTGTCAAAATAAAAAACCAAGGATCTTTACCTCCTTCTTCAAAAATTCTAAGTAAATTTAAATTTTGTTCTTGAAAAAAGTTTGCTGATTAATTACAGTCTGTCAAGTTAAAGCGTAGGTGGCTTTACTCGCAGTCGGTAAGGTGTATCGACATGATTTTGGTGTCAAAATATTAAGAAGAGCTCCCTCTTT
>NC_046659.1:1331393-1348578 GCF_010883055.1 Belonocnema kinseyi
GAGGGAGCTCTTCTTAATATTTTGACACCAAAATCATGTCGATACACCTTACCGACTGCGAGTAAAGCCACCCACGCTTTAACTTGACAGACTGTAAATTTGAAAGTTTGTTATCATGTTTTACATTACTGCTTGAAAATCTTTGATTGAGGAGAATCTGATGCTTTAAAAGATTAATAATTTCATTTTGTTGCAAACAAACTTCTAATTCACTTCTTATTCTTGAAATTCTTGACTTTAAAAAATTAACATGATTTTAAACATCTTTGATAAATAAATTTAGTAGTGAAACTTTAAAATTGTTCAAAGTGTGCTCAAATTTTCTATTACAAAAATTTCTGTGAAAAGAAAAATCTCGAAATTTGTTATCCAGGAAAAAAATTTTTTTAAGTAAAACATCGTTTCTTCTACATTCAATCAAAAATCTTTTTTGAAGAATAATGCCTCTTAATTTCTTATTGATATCACACCATAATTGCACCTTTCTGAACACCTCAGGACCATGTTTAACTCTTATCTCATTAAAAAACATAATATCCTAGAAATGACCTCCAGTCCAAGTCAGCTAAATCAAAATTTACAAAATTTAAATTAGACCAAAATCCAAATAAAAAATCCCATTTAACGTCCAATAATCAAATTGATGCAAAATCCTGTTAAACAAAACAAGAATTTGGATTTGGATGGGTTGAACAAAAGTTATGCTAATATGATTAATTACATAAAACGTAGCTGTTTCATGAATCCTATTTTTCTTTTACTTTCTCTATTTATGATGTAATTATGACAGATATTTATATTGTGTTTACAATAGATTGGCCTACTGACCCTCATTCGATTCTCAGGTATCAAAGAGAGAGCATCTGTTCGTGGGTGCTGTCAACTTCTACCACTTAAAATCTTGCCTTGATAAGGGTACTGTACGAGTACCGAAACGTTGGTAATGCAAATTTATTTATTTATGTTTTTTATTTTATTGTAATTTGATGGTCATAAAAATAAAAAAGACGAAAGAAAGAAACAGAGAAGGAAGGGGATGTGGTTGGCTGCCTTCTCATTTTTCTTTCCTCTTTTTTATTTATTTCCGAAAATTTTATTTTATTTTTTTGTTGTATTTTCTGTTTTTTTTTGGGGTTTTTTTTAGATTACAGTAGGGTTTTTTGGTTTTTGTTTATTCGTTGTGATCCAAATTTGGTGGTTGAATTCTTGTTTTTTTTTAACAGGATTTTGCATCAATTTGATTATTGGACGTTAAATGGGATTTTTAATTTGGATTTTGGTCTAATTTAAATTTCGTAAATTTTGTAGAATGAAACGCTAAATCTGCCCGGGGCTTGGGTCGATCGCTAAGCTCGATCGCCGAGTCTGGTCCTGGCATGACTCTAGCATTAGACCTTGAGAATCTAAAAGGAAAACTTCGTTAGCACTATCCATTATGTTCTTCTCATACACGTCCCTCGTCTCGCATTTAAAAACTATCAACGAGCAGTATAAGCTAATCACGAAAATTTATTTTAAATAAAAACACCAAAAACATGACACTGATTGACACTAGCTTGTCGCTCCATTAGTCTCGGCGTTCGGATTATTTCGGATGTATTCGGTTCGTATCGCGTCCACAAGGATAACCAATTCTGGTGTAAACGCTAATCATGTGTAGTTCGAAAGAATACCAGAATTGGGAGCACTTCTATCTAGCCGGGCTCGCGCTACAGCCACTAGGAAATGCAAGCTAGAACCAGGCTTGCGGCTCCCTGCCTGGCCCAGGCGTGAACACTGGGAGCAACTTGGCGATTTATATACGGGAAATGTTGATTTTCGGGTGTTTCTTTAATATTGTAAATGCTGTAACTTTGGTAAATTTTGGTATTATAAAAAAAGTCGTTAGAATACGAGTATATTGTTCCTCTGTTTGAATACTATGAATATCCCTACAGAAAATAATTGAATTAAAAAAAAAGTAGTCTCAAAAATTTTCAAAATACGCTCACTTTTTGAATTTTTATCTAAAGTGGCGGGCTAACGAACTTGACCTTTATTTTACGACAGTCAAAGAGCATAAGAAAGGCCAATCCAATCTGTCAATTGTTTCTGAAGTTATTGTGCTAACAAACTAAAAATCTACAGACACAGACACAGGCATACAGACAGGCAGACAAATTCGTTAAAACCAGTTTTTTGGATTCAGGGCGTTTGAATACGTGGACATTTGGCAAAAACGGGGGGTTCAAATTTCACACAAATCTAATACCTTCTCTTGATGAGAATGTAAAAAAGAATTCCATATTAATTTTTCGAGATAAAATCATTCTCGGTTATTTTCTATGTTCGAAGCTAAACAGACATAACTATATTTTTAACTTGTATAAACGAATACTTACCATGTATTTTTAGTTTTGGAATGATCTTCAGGAGAAAAAATCAAGCTTTTTCCAGATCTTTGATTAATATTACCCTATCGAAAAACTCAAAATATTTCAGTATATAGTGATCAACATAATTATTCATAGATTTATTTATATGACTGTTCTAAACATTTCTATTTAAACTATTGGATTCATTATTTCGAAATACAAAACGCAATTTCTTCACTTAAATTATCTGAGATATACCTAATTGCATCTTCCAAGTCGGTAATCTTCTCCAGGTGATACTTTTATGTTACTTATGGCTACTTTTCGCACAGAATTACGTTGTCCGATATATTTCGACACTTGTTCTTTCATTTAAATTACTCTGAGGGATTATTATCAGACTTTTTACACATATAGAAAAACCATTGTGGGGTAGGCTGTTACTTCAAAAATCGTGTACCTATGAATATTTTGCTAGCTTTGATGGCTAAAATAAGAAGGTTATAACTCTTGTTACATTATTCTCTATCTCTACCTTATTAAACGTCAAATTGAGTAGTATCATTTATTTCGTACTAATTATTATTTGTACGTGACTCCTGGATCTAGTACATGCTATTTTTTGATAATAATCCTTGATAAGTTTTAGTTTACAAATTTAAATGTGTCAAATTTTCCCTCTCAAGGAAATCGATCCAAGAGAAATGTAATTGTCTCTTGATCCAGGATCTACTATCGCAGCGGCGATTAACATGCTAACTTGGCTACTTATTTTGAGGTTTTATTGAAGAAATTTTTTAGCAGTGAAATCTCACAATAATAAAAATTATGGAAAGTGGATGCCTAGAAGCGAGAACCGAATTGAGTGGCGAATTCCTTTTCACCCCTGAGATTGTTGAGACTATTTATTCACGCCTCACCCTAATCGACTTATTTCAACTTTGTTTGCCCCACGAAAAATAAAAGGCTGAAAATTCCCTTTTTTCTATGTGCAATTGATTTTATAAATAATGCGCCCTTCTGCGCAAACCGTGGTGCAATGTTTGCGTTCAGAATTTTGCATTATTTTCCTAACCACTTAAGCTTCCGAGATTTCATAGGGCTAGTAATTCATAAGGCTCTTTTGATAGATAATAATGCAAATTTACCGACATCACATTTCTCTAATTTTTAATAATTATTTCACCTATCTATTTCGGGAATTTTTGTTGTAATTCCTAAGATATTGTTAAATTAATTTCTCAAATGGTTGATTCTTCATGTGCAATTTATAGAATTTCAATGCATAATACTGATTCTGAATCCTATTGAATAAGTTCCCGACTTTTAATGGGTCGCGTATTCAATAAATGGTGAGAGGATTGTTCAAATCAGTATTTTGCTTTATATTGTATATGGGCAATCAGTTTCTTAGAAAGCGCCAATGACCAGCACTGCAATCCCGATTAACACGGAAAGAAAACAAGAATTGGCGCGATTAAGTTCCCACCATTTTATGGGTCGCTTAATCGCAAGCGGGATCAAACTCCAAATCAGGTCCGTGAAAACCAACAACGCGTGCTGAGCATGACTCACTGAGAGAAAATAGGAGTTTATTTTCCTATTAATAGCTTTAATTTTCAAAAATCCCTTGAAGAGGGTTAAATGCCCTTGTTGGGTACCAACTTAATTGTTCCCTGACAGCCTTCTCTTTTATTCATCCTACCTACGTAAATTAATTCAATTCGTAATTCGATGTTAGGAATTGAAAATAAGTCGCTGGCCACACGAGAGCTCTCCCCAGAAGCTTGGCGCCGACTGGCGATCTACCCGTTCTTTGGTAATCACCCAGGTCCCGTTCTCGCCAGCTTGTCGATCCCCCCTTACAAGTGGTTGCGCATGCAACCACACCTGTTTCAAGTAGCGGTACATATGATCTATATAACCCTTTTGCTTAGGAATTTGCAAGACATGCAGGAGCGTATTAATTTTAGCTTTCACCCGCTCCTGAGCGAATTTAGCAAATATGAGTATAATTAAATTCTGTACAGTCTCACTCTAAAGATCTCTCTACTAAAGGTATAGGGAGAGAGAGATGGAGTTTACATAAAAATTATGTGAATTACTAAATAGAACTCACCCTTTCTTCTACGGCTACCTTGCGACTCTTCCATACAAATTCGCATACAGCGATTACACAAGCTACTCCCATGCCCCCCATCAATACAACGAATACTCCACCAACGTTTGCCAAACCAAGTTCATTAGCTGCTGAGCTGCTCTTTGAGACGTCATCCTGTGAATAAAGATATAATTGACAAATAAATATAGATCTCAATATATTATACTGCTCTTAATTTATAGGGATTGACGATTATTAATCCTTAAGAGATATAGAACCCTACGAACCTTCCTTGGGGAAATTATTTACTGGATGCAATTATTAGTACAAATTCAAATCAATGTTCAATAGATGTGCCAGAACTAGCGCATTTAATTAAAATGTGTCTAAATCATGAGGAATACACATAAACTGCTATACGGAAAACGTTAAATGTTCGATCGCTTTACACGCTAGATTTAAACATCGAAGAAAGGAAAATAATTTAATTGTGAAGCCGTCTTATAATGGCTCATATATCATCAGTGTTAAAGGATCTTTAACACTTGCATCCGAAAATGTCGTCTATTTTCCGGAGTGAAACGGTAAAATAAACATAAAACTCAATGAAGAAAGCAATATGCACATTGAATTGTTTCATTTATGATTCTACGTTAAAATTTCCTTCAGTAGGTCGCGGATTCAGTACAATAGTCTTTTTTCCGTGTCAAAAGTTAAAAAATACGATTATTGATACGTTCGAACCAACCTTCAGCAGACGTTAATGACAAATGTTATGCTTTTAAGAATGTTTAACGCTGAAAAATAAAACCATTGCAATTACTGTATGAGATGATGCCGCTTTAATTCAGTTTTTTTCAAGTTACGGAATGGATACTATGTGGATACTATAAGGATATGTTGTAACGTATCTGTTCGGTTCATCCGTTCCGCTAGGGGATACAGTGGGGGATCGGGGTCCACTGTACAGCTCTAGTGGGGATGCAAAAACCATTGTTGCTTCAAACAGCTCGAGGAGTGACGACTTATGGCCACAACTTTTCGCCATTTCGGCAAAACACGTTCACCCTGCTGTTTTCGATTTGGCAGTCCATAACATTTCCACGATTCAGGAATAGGAGCGTGAAACGTGTTTACACACACGACAGCAAGGTTATAAAGCGGTACTTAAAGCTTTACAGAAGTGTTTTCAGGAAAATAATATTACTTTATTTACCAAGGAATATAAAGTGTACGCTTAGCACAGACCTGTTTCACTGGTCTGAAAAACGAAACTTACCACTCAAAAAACTGGTAGCATTATAGCCTCTAATATGCTCGTGTAAAAATGATGTATATATATATAGTATGCCTGTCAACTTTACTAACTCAGCCCCGGAAATCTGTATAATGGTAAAGGGGGTGGTCGATAGTAAAAGAAAAGATGCATCAGCTCAACAAATAATAACTCTCAACATTAAATATAATAATTAACCATTGATTTATTCATTTGTAAATATTTCAGTGAACATTAATTTTGCTGGTAGAATTTACCCAAATACTCGATTAATTAAAAAGAAAATTCAAAATATCTAACCTGATATAACTAATCTACAGGAGATTATAGACCGTAAGCCCACAACATAAATGGCACCGCAATACGAATAAGGTCAATTTTCACCTGAGATGTTCGTCTGATGACGAGGAACGTAAAAATGGGTGTTTTACTTGGAAAAGTTGTCAATTTTTGAAAGTTAATTTACGTGACTTGGATAAGGTTAAAAATTGGTGTACATGTAGGGGATGACATCAGAAATAGCACCTGCGCATTGTCAGGCACTTGCCTGGATTAAAAAGTGTTGTGAGGTGGATTTGAAGTCGCCGGACATTCAGGTGAAATTTATTGAAGTTACTTTTACAGAAAAAAATTTGAAACAAAAGTTGGCTGTTTTCAAAAAACAGACGAAGCTGCCAGGAAATTGATTGTCACAACAGTTGAAAGGAAACGGTTGGATCTTCTTATAAGTTGTGCGACTGTGAAGGAGATGTGGACTAAATTAAATGCGGTTTGTGACATGAAATCTGATGAAAATTTATCGCTTGTGCAGAAACAGTTTTTTGAGTTAAGTGAGAGTCGAGTGAGAGTGTTGCGCATAATTTGTTGAAACTTGAGAATTGGTGGCAAAGATGAAGAGTCTCGTTGGCGTAATTCCTGATTCGATGGTGTTGGCACGTTAACTTTCAATTTTACCGTCCCAATTAAATCATTTTCATAGTGCCTAGGATTATGTAGACGGTTCAAAGAAAAATTTAGAAAATCTGACTATAAGATTGATGTCTGAAGAAGTTCGAATTGACAAGCAAGGAAACTCAGAAGAAATGACGTTTGCCTTGTTTACGAAGACGGACGGTTCAACGGTCACGCAGGCTTTCATGGGAATCACCAACGCTGTTGATAATGATTATTGGCTGATAGACTCAGGAGCATCGAATCATATGTTTACTTGAAGGGAGTGGGTTTGCGAATTCAATGAATTCAAAACTCCAGTCAAAGTAAGGATGGGAAATTGTGAGGAAATTCCAGCGTGTGGTACAGGTAACATGGAAATCGAGACTATGGTAGATGGTGATTGGATTGCTGGTATTATGTGTGATGTTCTATTTGTACCTGATTTGAAAAGAAATTTCTTTTCTGTAAGGCTTACTGCTAAAAAGGCGGTAGATTTTTTAGTTACTTATTATGGTGGGGGATTCAAATTGCTGCGTACTAATACAGTGATTGAAAATGGTTCTGTGAGCGGCGATCTATATAGAGTAGATTTGCGCGTCGTAATTCCAAAAGAATGTCTTGTTGTCAAGAAAGTAGATACCCTTCAATTGTGGTATGAACGAATTTGTCACCAGGATAAAAGGTATGTAAAAATTTTTTTTACAAATATGGAAATTGATCTTGTGATTGATAATGTTTTTTGCGAAGACTGTATATATGTATATATAAATTTATTTTATTCGAGAAAAATCAGAAGTATTAGAAAAATTACAAATGTTCTGTATTGAAGTTGAAAATTATTTTCTATGAAATTGTAAGGGATTCATAATGATGGTGGGAAGGATTACATCAACAAAAATGTAAAGGGCTTTCTGGATATTAAAGGTATAAAGCATACTTTAAATATTTTTTATACGCCACAGCGGAACGGTGTTGCATAACGTGATAATAGAATTATTGTAGAGGCCTTGCGTTCAATTGTTTACTTGAAACCAGATTTGCCCTTATTTTTATGGGCAAAAGCAATGAATACAGCCGTGTATTTCATTAGCAGAATTGGTCCAAGTAAACAAACTGGGAAAACTCCTGATGAATTACGGTTTGGTGAATCAGCTTACGTAAATAATTTAAAAGTTTTCGGTACGGCATGTTTTGTTCATATACCAGATGAAAAAAGAAGAAAACTTGACAAAAAGGCAGAAAAAGGTTTCGTAGTCAGCTATATTGGAAATTGCAAAGGTTATAGGGTCTATGTGCCAAGTATAATAGATGTAATTTTGAGTCGTGATGTAGTATTTAA
Organism: Belonocnema kinseyi; assembly: GCF_010883055.1. Taxonomy (NCBI): domain Eukaryota; kingdom Metazoa; phylum Arthropoda; class Insecta; order Hymenoptera; family Cynipidae; genus Belonocnema; species Belonocnema kinseyi. Next base: position 1,339,397 of record NC_046659.1, read on the forward strand.
AATCGAAAAGGTAATTCCGAATGAGGCTGATACAGATAATCAAAAAGGGAATTTAGAGAAACGCGATTTATCTCTTCACAGTGATGAGGAATCGTTTAAAAGTATTTCCGATGAGGAACATTCTAATAAAAAAGAAAAACCTTTGGAATTTTTAAGTAAAGATGACTCGCATGATAGAAAGTTAAGGGATAAACGATAAATTAGACAAACAGAATTTTTCAGTTGTCCCACATCGTTTATTGCTCAAAAAATACCTTTGAATTATAATGAAGCTGTTAGTTCAGAAGATAAAAGGGAATGGACGGCAGCTATGCAATATGAGATAAATTCTTTGCATGAAAATCCAACCTGGGAACTTTTCCAGAAACCGCAAGGTCAAAAGTAATTAATAATCGTTGGGTTTACACTAGAAAGGTAAATCCGGATGGTACGAGACGCTATAAAGCGCGTTTAGTGGTATGAGGTTATTCGCAGGTAGAAGGTATTGATTACGAGGAAACATTCAGTCCAGTAGTTAGTTTTGATTCGGTAAGAATGTTACTAGCAATTTCATTTCGTAATGGGTTATATCTCAGTCAGTTCGATATTAAAACTGCTTTTTTTGTACGGAAAATTGAAACAAATAATTTATATGAAGAAACCCGAAGGCTTTAATGATAGAAGTTCGCGAGTTTGTAAGCGACTAAGAAGTTTTTACGGTTTGAAGCAGGCACCGAGGTGCTGGACTGAAAATTTCACTAATTTTGACGAAAAAGATGGTTTTCAGAAAAGAACAGCTGATCCCTGTTTTTATGTTTATTCAGAGGGTAGCGAGAGAATGTACTTGGCTATCTATGTAGATGATGGATTATTAGCAGATACACATAAATGTCTTATAAACAATTTTATGAGTAAATTGAATAAAAATTTCCAAATAACTATGACAAAGAACGTAAAAAATTTCCTTGGACTAGAAATTTTGAGATTAATAGATGTGTCTGTTTTTATTAATCAAAAAAGTTACACGGAAAAGATCCTCGAGAAGTTTAATTTAAATAATGCTTATTGCATTTCTACTCCAATAGAAACTGGATGCAATATGACTGATTGTCAGAAAAATAGGTGTGTACCTCCGTACAGGGAAGCTATCGGTAATTTGATGTTTTTACACGTTGTTAATCGACTAGATATTGGTTTTGCAGTTAATAATGCATCGAAAGCTTTAGAGAATACTGATAAGATGCAATCGTTACTTGTCAAGCGAATTATTAGATATTTAAAGGGCACTGTAGACGTAGACGTAGTCAAGATTTCAGTTCTTGAGGTCTAGATTAGGTCTTGTGAGTAAGACTGAGATTATAAATAAGATAATCTGATTGAATTTATGTTTTTCTCAAAGTTGCAGAGTTTTAGAGAGAGTGTTCAAGTCTGTAATATTTCAAAATAATATTATTTAGAAAAATCTGCAAGCGATTACATCTATACTTATAATTAATATAATGATACGGGAGTGGGGATAACTGGGCTCCTAATGAGCTTTCTTTCGGCCAGTCAGTCGATCGGTCGCATGAGAGCGTCTTAGTGAAGATCGCTTATTGTATTCTCACTCGTATTTTCAGTGCAACTTTTTTTCTCAATATTATTAATAAACGGTGTGTTTTTTTGTTTTGTTTAAACTGTCGTTATTAATCGAAAAATCTCAACATAAATTATTTAAACAATTATTTACTCCAAAAAAGTAAGGAATAATCTATTTTCTAATTGAAATGCAGTATTCTGTCAATGTTTGTAGTTTTTTTAATAATAAATATTATGTAATTATTTAAATAATGATTTAATGTCTATTTTAGAAATTTCTAAAAATTGAGCCTCATATCAACTTTATTTTAAAACTAGTATCCCCGTGCTACGTTTTGTTGAATAATTACATAACTTTCATACATTTATTTTAATTTTTAATAAATTTCTATTTGTTTAAACAATATATATTAGCACAAGAATTTGTTTTCGATAACTAAAAAATGTAATAAAATAGCACACATACAACAATTACATATAAATTATATATAAACAATTATTTCCATAAAAATATTTTTAAAATCGTATTGTCTGAGGTAAACATAATATTAAATGATTTTGGGGAGCGGTAAATTTGAAGAAAAAAACAACTTATAGTATAAACAATAACATAAAGCTTTTAGCAGAATTTTTCACTCCTCGAAATCATTCAATAATAGGTTTTACTGAAAAAATACTATTTTTCAAAGTTTTTTTTTTGGAAAAGTAATTATTTAAATAAATTGAAATCGTTTAAACAATTAAAAAGTGGTTGATGTATTCTTTCTATGCACTATACAGTGAGAAACATGTGTTCTATTTTATTTCATTTTTTTCAGTTATCAGAAAAATATTAAATGAGCAAATAAAGATTGTTTAAACAAATATACATTTATTAAACATGAAAAGAAATGTATGAAAATGTTGTAATTATTTCACAGAACGAAGCACAGGATCCTAGTTTAAAAAGAAAGTTAATATGAGGCTAAAATAACAAATTTTGTATTTTGTTAAAACATGGAAAATGATCATTTTTATCGCACAAGAATAAATGAAAAATATTTAATTTTTAATTTTTCAATTGTTGTAATATATAGCTCTAATTGTAATGAAGCTCAACAATATGTAATTCAAAATAGCATAATAGTACCTCCGAGCATACATTATAGAACTGCATTGAAAATGCATCACGAAGAAATTGTAATGCTTACACCAATGCCCATCGAAAAATGTGAGGTGACCCCGCGCTGTATCCGGAAAACTTGACTTTCGTCACGGTAATAAAGATCGAATATATTTCAACAACAAAATATAAAGTTTAACAATAATAAAGAATAGATATTTTAAAGTAAAGCGATTTTGTTGTTTAATTTTTAGAATCATATTTACCTTTATTACAACCTTCTACGATAATCAGAAGCTGAGAACGTGACTCTGTTTATTCTTATTTATAGCCGAACAAGTTATTGTCTTACTTGAAAGTGGCTGACACAAATTCCTTGTGAATAACTTACTCTATTCGTGTAATAATTTTGAGCACAACTTCTTTTGAATTGCTGAAAATACAACAGGTGAAAAAAACAATGGGAAAAAGAAGGGAATTTGCGAATAACTTGGTAAATATTACTATTTTGATCAATTACTTCTTATTAATCTTAGAGTAGGCCTGTAATGTAGTACTTTTTCCTTCGAAAAATTAAAAAAAAATGACTTGTAAAGAAAAACGGCATCTCTGGGAGTGGGCTTCACGTGAGTTAACTTTCAATAAATGCAACCTTTTCCAGGTTGCCACCGCTAAACGCATTCACTCCGACTTGTAAGGCATACATTTTAACGTTCCTCATCATCAGACGAATATCTCACTTGAAAATTGGCCTTACCCGTATCACTTAGCCATTTACGTTGTGGGATTACGGTCTATTAGGCTCCTCCGTTGGGATACTCCATGAAAATTTTCTTCTAAAAATAAATTTATCTATTTAAAATTCCAGTTTCACATTCTAGATTTATATTAATTAATTGCTATGGTTACGCAATTCAAAGGGGACCATAATAGGCAGCGGCGGCCTTAGCCTATGTGGCGCCCTCGGTAAAAATGTTTCATGGCGCCCCTTTCAAAATCAAAAATGCCAAAGTTGTTTAGATTTTCAGCGCAAACAAAACAAAACACATTAGATGGGTCCTTAGAAGAGTCATATTATTTCAGAAAACATAGATTTAGAATACATAAAAATTAGTACAAAGAAAACAAAGTAGATTAAGATTGTAAATTAAGCTTATTTAATGTCCGAAATTAACTTTTCGGGCTTTCTTATCGGCGAAATCTTTAATTAGAGCAGAAAAGTCTAGATTTTTGGCGATATCGTTTTCAACTGACTAAGTTCCTAAACTGGAAAGTCGGTCTTGTGACATTGCAGATCTTACATAAGTTTTAATTCATTTTAGTTTAGAAAAACTTTGTTCTCCACTTGCTACAGTAACAGGAGTTGTTAATAAAATTCGCAAAGCAATCCATATATTCGGATATTAATCTTGTAAACTGTTCCGCTTTATGCAGTTCAATACCTTGAGCGGAGTATTTTTATCTTGAACCTAACCAGAAAGAAAAGTTTTAATACTTATTCGTTCAGAGCAAAGCAGAGTACCGTCAGTCTCAGATTTCGAATTAACCATGAGTTCAATTTGAAGAGTTGCACAGGATTGACCAAGTTCTTTTCTTTCTGGTAGATTATCTAAATTGTACAAAAAAACCCATATTTCTGAATATTCTTTTAGCTGCTCAAAATTTTTTCTTCATAGACACTAAAGCTGCATCCAACAGAGGATTAAAGAATTCGATTTCTAGCTTTTTCTGTGTACAAACGATGTGTTCATCTTGGGTAATTTCGTCAAAGTGGTGCTACACACGTCTGATTCTTTTTAATGGTTTAAATACCGACTCAGTTGGTAGTTCTTCTACTAGATGTTTAGCTGTAATAATGGCTTCTTTAAAACCGTTTTTCGATAGTCTTCTAAAAATGCAAAACATTTATTTGGCATTTCTACGCATTCAGCGATATCCAAAGAAGTAAGAAAGCTGAAGTCTTTCGGTTGTTCTGCTAGGGTGATTGCCTCATGCACTATATCAGGATCACAGCCTTCAGTTACAAAGTGATTAAAGCATCATGAATACCAGAAATTTCGTAACAAACTAGTTTTACACTAATAATTTTCGCTTTCCAACGTGTGTGACTTAGTTTCTTTACAGTAAAGATTTTTACGTGACCAGTCAGAATCTTCTATCGATTGGCCGACGCTGAGAATAGTGTAAACAGTCTTTGAAGAACACCGAACAAAGTAACTGATTTTACAGAAGACTTTGCAGAGTCACATAAAACAAGATTTGAATTATGACTTTCACAAGGCACATATGAAGCTAATGGATTTATGTCTAAAATCCTTTTTGGAACACCAATACTCTTTCCCTTCGTTTTCGATCCAATACCATACCCCTGCCCTCTGCAACTACTGAGGTTGAGTCCATATTTAGTCAAAATATTAATAAAAACTTCAGTAATACATAAACCAGTAGTATCATTAACGGCGAAGAAACCTAAATAGTGTTCTTTAATTTGCACTTTATCATCTGATAAGTCAACAAATCGAATTGTAAGAGAGAGTTGTTCTTTCCGAGAAATGTCTGGAGTGCAGTCAAACATGATTGCGTAATATATGGCTACCTTGGCTCTACTTATAATTTTGGCATTTACTTTTTCAACCATCAAATCTATTAATACATTTTGAATCGTATTTTCGAAATTTATTCTTCAATAATTTTTTGTTACTGTTTGTCTATGATTTCTCATGTTTTTAGTTTAATTTCTGTTTCCACCCACTGGTAATAACATTTCATATGGGAGGTAGAATTCTCACGAGTTCCTAATGCTTCGGATGCATATTTCCAATTATTGAATCCATCGCAGACTAATTTGTAGTTGGATTTTTCTTCAAAAAGTCGACAACAAAAACAGAATATGGAATCTTTACAAACGGAGTAAACAAGCGCATTGTTAACTGGCGCATTGTTACCTTCAAGAAGACGAACCTCCATTTGTTCAACCTGTTCAGCATTGATGGTGACGTTTGTGTCGAGACATCACGTAGCAGATAGTTCTTCTATTTCTTTTGTACGAGTACATTCATCTTCCTGTTTTTGCACAGAATATTTCTCAATGTACATAAACTTCTTACTCTTTTCAAATTTTTGCTCTTTTGCTTTTTTTCAGGTTTGCGTTTTCTGTATTCGTGGCCGGACGGCTTTTTCTTATCATTCGGATGTTTTTCTGACATTATGACATATTTCAGTGTGTACCACATACCATTTATACCAGTGTGGAGAAAATAAATAAAAAATCAAAAAAAGTCTTTTAAATGTACCCATTAATAGACCCCTAATTTGTTTTGGATGTAGGGCGTAGACTGCGTATAGTTTCGTATAAACTAGAGGGACACTGGAAAAAATATACAAATAGATAGACGGACGGACAAACATATAGAAAAGCCATCGTTACTGAAAATTACAAGTTAATACGTTTCGCTATTTCAGTATTTTACATAAGCTTATAAGCGGTATCGGTCAAATGATAGTAACTATGGCAAAGGTAATAAACAATTAAATATATGCTACCAATTTGTTGTCAAATTTTTGATTATTTTTTCATCTGTTTATATCAGACAATGAATAATCTTTTATTACAGGGTAATTTTTTAACTTGAAACTTTCAAATATCTCGAAAAATAGGCACTCCATGAAAAATTGTTATGAATTGAAATTTGATCACTCTGAGGAGTACATACACTGATGCTAAAATCGGTTCGCCCACACCGCCCTCTGGGCATGGGGGTGAGGGCAAGTTCAAAATATTAAATGGGAATCCTCAATTTTTATTGCATATTCAGATATTTTGGATAAAAATGCGTATGATTTGTCTAAAACATTTTTCTCGTTTCGCGATAGATGGCGCTCTAATCATCAAAATGCAATTTTTCTTCATTTTTTTGTTACTGAGAATGCACGCTTACGATTCTGCAATAAATTAAAAATAAAAAATACACCATTTTCACATACGTTTGTACGTCGTTTCTACTATCCGTACATTTAAAATTTTCGTTTTTCCCCTCCTGGTTACGAAATTAGGGGCGAAATTGATTTCGAGGGGCTAACTTCACTCAAACCCCCGAAATTCAAATTTCACAAATTTTCTTTTTGGATACATTTGTACGTCGTTTATACTGTTTGCACATTTCATATCTTTGTTCCACCCTTTTGATTGCCTTGCTAGGGACAAATCAAAATTTCGCTTCATCCCCCCGAAATTTTAATCTTTTTTTTTTGCTAAGGTTTGTACGTCGTTTGTACTGCTTGTACATTTCATATTTTTGTTTGTAAACTCTTCGTTGCCCGGCTAGGGACAAATAAAAATTTTGTTTAATTCCCCCGAAATTCGAATGTTTGAATTTATCTTTTTGCTCACGTTTGTACGTCTTTTGCAACGTTTGTACATAACATATTTTCGTTTGAACCCCTTTAGTTACTCGGCTAGGGGCGAATCAATATTTCTTGTCATCCCCCCTAAATCCTAATTTTTCAAATTTTCTTTTTGAATACGTTTGTACGTCGTTCTTACTGTTTGTTCATTTCATATTTTCGTTTGAACCCTTTTGGTTGCCCGGCTAGGGGCAAAAAAATTTTCGTGTCGTCGACCCGGAATTTCAATTTTTGAATTTTTCTTTTTGCTAACGTTTGTACTTCGTTTGTACTGTTTGTCCATTTCATATTTTCGTTTGTATCCTCTTGGTTGCCCGGCTAGGGACAAATCAAAACTTCGTTTCATCTCCCCGAAATTTGAATTTTTCTTTTTACTAATGTTTGTACATCGCTTGTACTGTTTGTACATTTCATATTTTCGTTTGTATCCACTTTGTTTTTTCGTTTGTATCCACAATATTTAATGCAAAAATAGTACAAACGACGTACAAACGTTAGCAAAAATAAAAATTAACAAATTTATATTTCGGGGATGGCATAAAAACTTGAGTTTCCCATAGCAGGAAAACCAAGAGGGTACAAACGAAAATATGAAATGTACAAACAGTAAAAGCGACGTACAAAGGTTAGCAAAAAGAAAAATGGAAAAATTCCAATTTTTAGGGGATGCGTGAAGTTAGCCCCCCGAAATCAATTTCGCCCATAATTTCGTAAACAGGAGGGTGAAAACAAAAATATTGGATATACAAACAGTACAAACGACGTACAAACGTGTGTAAAATGAAAATTAAAAAAATGTTTTTTTTTGCTGGGGGCTAACTTCACAGGGATCTTATCATCGTCTTATCATCGTGTTATTCTCGTTCTGTGTTCTGACCACGGTGTTTTTAAATATTTCATAAATCGAAAGGACCCTCTGAGGAAAGGGCTCTAAACACATGTATTTAGAAACATGTATTTATATTGGCTAATCTGTAAGGAACATCGATTCTAGGATAAGAGAACAAAACAATTATTGGTAACATGATGATAGAAGCACAGCATTATTTTTTCATTCAAATACGAAGCATTATCATTTTGACCTCGATAATTTTTAAATTTTAAATATCGAGACTAACCAAACGCAAAGACTTTTTAGAGAAATATTACATATATCAAATACAAACTCTCCGGCAACAAAAGAACCGGCATCGAAGTTCTCAGTCATATATATTGTAACTTGAATAATAGCACTAATGATGGTAAAAATTCACAACACAATTTTAAACTTTAATTACTAATTTTAATTGAATGTTGATAAACTGAATAATTAGTATTCAGCAAATGAATTTCAACCAAGACAATTAGGTTGTACTAAATATAAAGTAATATACACACTATGTTAAGTGTGTACTCAAGATAAGATAATAAGGGAGAGTGCGATCACTTGTCACAGTGCGCTGTGCGACTAGCAGCTGAAATTACTTATACAAACACCACGTTTAGGCGAATATATTACTCCATATTCATGAAATGTCATTTTATCATGGTGGTTTGCGAATGAATCACGTGATGGCCTGCTAATGTTAATTTTTAATATAACATTATTCTAAGACCACCATGGAAATCGCAATACCTCTGTATTTTAACATTTACTATTTTCAGCGAATATGTTTTAAGACAATAATTTGTAACTACATTCACTTGCCATGTTGCTCCTCCAGAAAGTTTGCAAGGACTGACTTAATTGAATTATAATATGTTAAAGAGTGAAATATGAAAAAGTGAAGAATGTTTTTACTTTGTTCTGGGAAATAACATGATTCAATATTTTTGAATATTCTGTGCTTAGGTTATCTACATAGATCTTATTCAAGAGGCCCTTCGTCGAAGGGCGAAAATTTTGCCCGTTTATTAATTAAAAAGTTTTTTAAAGTCAATATACCGACAAGTCTTTCACATGATTTATTATTTGATCATCCTTTTCATCGGCGCTCTTGGAGGTGTCAAGTGTTCACTTTTGAATAGCCTGAAAAGCATCCCTGCATGTCAAAAAGATGCTTTAGACAATTGCAGGCAAACTACATAAGGCGTTCGTCAGTTGATGTATCTGGGTTCTCAGGGAGCACAAGATTGAATA
>NC_046659.1:1348678-1375360 GCF_010883055.1 Belonocnema kinseyi
ATTAAATGTAAATAATTTAAAGTTTGTCATTAGGACAACCGCAGAATTTTTCCGCAAGCAGATGATAATCTGAATTGTCAAGAATTTTAAGTTCCACTATATGCGGCTCTTCTTATTCTCGACTATTGACTCTATTTCCCTAGGCGCATTTAGAGGAGCAGTATTAAGGTTAATACCGTAAGAGTGACAGAGATGGTAATAAAGCATTTTTAGTGCGTCATTGGGAATGTCTTGGCTTAAAATGTGGCGGCTGTATGTTAAGGTGAGCATGTCACTGCCTCGACATGCCAAAATGAAACCCTTCGTGCTAGACTTTAATCCGGGTGATTTAAGGAAAGCAAAATTTAGCTCACACGACATTGACTGATCCTCCACATTTCTGTAGAAGATGCCGTGCATCCTCTTATCGAGGGACTGTTGACGTAATTTTTTCTCTTGTGCTTTCTTAATTCGGGCTTTCAAGAGTGAGTACTCGAGATAGATAAGATTTGATGCATTTTGCGCAGCCTGATACTGAAGTCCGCGTGTTTCAGCAGCGTCCTCCGCTGCTTTGTACAGAAACGTTCCTTTGCGCACTTCTTTGTGCTTCTTGGCCATTTTAAGAAAAGGGTCTCTTCCATTTGCGACTCTATGTGCTGTACCCAGAATAATCCTGTTGTAAAGACATTCAAGATTTTATGTTCCGCATCCACCTTGACGACGTGAGATGTAGAGTCGCGGAACAGAAAATTTAAGATGCATGCTTTTGTTCATGTGCATAACCTGTCGTGACCGATATCAAGGGATGTGAGCTCATTTTTTGTTCATGGATTCACCTTAACTAAATAGAGTACTATCGGTACGGCAAGCATGTTCGTTGCAGATACTTTGTTCCTCGCCCACAGTTCGGAAGAACAAATTTGCACGGTGTCACCCCAAAAGACACCTCTCTGAAAGGTGACCTTGTTATTTGTTACACGATTTTTTCCAAATGAGAGAAACTTGGGTGTTTATGTTTCTCGGAACATAAAGCATCGCTCTTCCTCTACCGGATGTCTGCCTGCGGTTGGTCTTAGTGTCGCCTCTCTTTCTCTTTTGCCGGTTTGTTCTGGCTGTTGTAGAGTGGGCGTTTCGGTTATGTAGCCCCTTTTTTGGAATAGTTCGGCATGGTTTCGCAGACGTTGATGCGAACCGTGCGATAGCTCCATGTGTTTCTCGCAGCACAGAGTATGCAGTCGTTCCATGCAATCCCGTTCTGGGGCACACTAGCATCGTGGTACTCCAGCAAGTCGCGATTTAGTTGCTCCGTCCAACTAAAGGCCACCTTCATTAGCTCCGACAGCTCCAGAGTGGTCGGTATTGTAGGCTTACCCACTGTCGGGATCCCTGCGCGTTTCTTTGATTTAAACCGCACTTACTACAACTATGTTTGGTGCTGTCATTTTTTCCCACGAGAAGCTAAGGAAAGGGGTTCGCCCATCCCTGTAGAGACCCGCATGCAAGGATAAGGCTGCGTACTCTGAGAAGTAGGCCTGTATCCCAGAGTCACCGTTCTAGACACCTCACCTAGCTCTATTAAGCTTTTGACACGGGTTTAACACCTCCGCTTGGGTATTAATACTTTCGGGGTAACCCCTGGACAATTGTTCGCGACTGCCTATTTATTTATATAACTATATTCAGCAGAAAGCCTTGGTACAGGGAGCCTCTATCCGCAACCCGAGGACGCGTTCGGTGACTTTGTCATAGGACACTTGGTTTGATTCTAGAGGAATCAAAACCGTTCTCACGTTCGCATCGCAGTAGGACTTGAGCTTCCCTCTTATAACTTTACAGGCTATCTTAACGGTAGCATTTCTACTGACAGGGTTTTTCACGCCAAATAGGCTGATAAATAAGAGGAGAGGGACTAAGAAGAACACTAAAACCCAAATAACATGGAAGAGTATACTAAAGATATTGAAACGCTTTTTGTTTCCCGAGAATCATCGGGGCGTCCCTGGAGCCACAGGGAGGGACCACAGCATGTGGGACGGCGTCGATGGTATGCTGCGAGATGGTCTGGCTGATCTCACTAATCAAGCAGTTGGCTATTTGCAGCCAATCACCTCGACAAAAATACCGTGAGAGAGCATCAATTGGGATTCCTAAGATGAAGGACATTAGAACTAATCTGCACGTGACAGAAAATCGAGCAATCGAGATTGAACAACAGGTTGATTTGGCGTGGAAAAACGACGGCAATAAACATCAGTTAGAAAAAGCCGCGTTATACAGTCAATCAGTAGCAACTGATGTTCTTTCTCAACCTATTGATGATCCAGAACCACCACATTCTTCAGAGGTGGATGAACTTATACAATCAGAGGTTGAAGCAGAGGTTCAGAAACCAAAAAGCCAAGGAAAATGGACATGCCATAGAAACAGAGATTTTATGCGCCTTTACTTGTTGTCAGATAAATGTGGATAAGCGTGAGGAGAGAACATCATAGACTCTTCTTACTTAAATAACCAGAGCTAGGACCAAAAACAAAAAAGCCGAATCTGGCGGATCAGAAACGCTCAATATCTGTAAACAGATTGCTTTCATGTGTTGAAATAGCTGCTATCAAAATGGAAGTGAAACAGCAGCTTCCTATTGATAAAATCGCCTTGAAAGACGTGGGCAAGAAAGACACAAGTGATCTGCGTGCACTAATAGAATACATCAACAGTTAGGGTTTACCTACGTATGTGAACGTAACACAAATTGCGTTAGCGGTGCAAACTTTTGTATGCTGTGCAGCTGTGGAAACCGTTAGAACGTTGAACCGCAAAACTATGCCTGCAAATGCAGTTTTTGTCCCAGCAAGGGATCGACATCCACCATAGAAGATCAGGTTGGATATGGATGTTGAGAAAGTAAGGTACAAATTGGGTCGATTTACTCAATATAAAAAAGGAAATACAACCACAATGCTGATGAACTATGTTACTAAAATCATCTATCCTGGGCACATCGAGACATTAACACCAGTAACAGTGGATGAGATTATGGACTCCCAACGGCAGACTTGCTATTATTACTGCCAGACTGCGTCAGTATAAGAAATGTAGTGCACGAAGGCAACAAATTCGAAACTTTCAGACAGATAAATGTGGACACTGTGGTTTAAACTAGAGAAAACCAGGGCAAGCAGGAGCCTTGAAATGCAACTGACAAACATCACATCGTGGGATGTTTCTGCGGTCTTAAAAAGGGCAAGTAAGTGGAAAGCTCCAGGTCCGGACATGGTGGACAACTTTTGGTACAAGTACCTGACGAGTGTGCATCTTGCGTTAGCAAAGTGTTTCCAGAAGATCGTTGAACACCCAGAGGATGTTGTAAAAACTCATGAGACTGTAAAGATCTAGTCAATATAGACCCTGTTGATGGCATACATTGACTACAAGCAAGCGTTTCCTTCTGTGCCGCATGGCTATTTGCTTGACGTATTAAAGCTTTACAAAATCTGTCCACGCATTATTGACTTTCTAAGCCATGCGATGAGGCTCTGGGGTACAAGAATCAAGTATTTTGATCATGGACAATTAAGGATAACTAGATCAATACGCATTACGACGGGTATATTCCAAGGAAACTCCTTCAGTGCACTATGGTTCTGTTTAGCGTTGAACCCCTTGAGTAAACCAGGGCAGTTAACACATATGCCACCCCTGTCCTCACATACTCCTTCGGGCTCATCAAGTAGCCCAACACCGACCTTGAAAAGTTAAACAGAATCTCCTGCGTAGAAATGACGAAGCACAGAATGCACCACAAAAATTCAGTGATTGAAAGGGTAGTTCCACCACGACATATAGGGGATAGGAGCATTGTAGACGTAAAAAAACTGGCTATGTCACAAGTTGCGCAGTTAAAGGACTATTTTAACAGCAAACGAAATGTTGCGCTTTGAAGCACCATCTGCAAAGCGGATCTTGACTAGACGCGCTTGAATTTGTCCTCATATGAGGCCTTAAATATCAGGGCAGAAATCATAGAGGAATTATAATTAGAAGGGAGGCAGAAAGCTATTCACGGCGAGCACCCCAAGACGTTAGATCAACATGAAGTGGATAGTGAGGAATCCAATATTTGGCTAAGAAAGGGTTTTCTGTACCCAGAAGCGGATGGATTCGTCATTTCGATACAAGAGAAAGTTGTTAGCACCAGGAATTATCGCAAACACGTTCTACATCAGGACGTGGTTGACCGGTGCCGATTATGTGGAGATACCAACGAATCCATCTAGCACATTATTAATGGCTGTCGCGTAATGGCTCAGAGAGAATATACGCGAAGACATAATGATGTAGCGGGCATTAATCATCAACAACTTGCTCTAAACCTAGCACTCTTAAAATAATGGATGACTTTCTATAGATACATTCCAGTGCCAGTCTTAGAAAGCGAAGATTATATCTTATATTGGGATGTTACTATCCAAACGGATCATAACATCCCGGCCAATGGACCCTAAATCCTGATGCGAAAAAAAGGTGAAAGAGTCTACATCATCGAAATTGCTTGTCCACTTAACCGAAATTTGCAGTCAACCTATAAAACCAAGATCTATAGGTATAGCGAGTTAAGGCATGAAGTAAAGACTTTATGGAGAAATGTGAATCATGCATCTATACATCCTATTGCGATTTCGGCTACAGGCAATGTGCACGCAAGGTGCACTGAACATCTTAAACATTTGGGAGTCAGTAGGGTATGGGCGGCAGCTCAGAAGGCGCTTTTATTAAACATCTATCCCATTGTAAGAAACTTTCTATACCATAAAGAAGCAAGCGACTAAAAACCTGTAGAGTGGCAGATGATACCTCGAAGAAAGCATCCAGAGTGAATTATGTTTAACGCTTACTTGCGAGATAAAAAATGTATGTTACGAATTGACAGGAGATGTTTTATAGAAAATGAATAAAATATTACAAGCGAAAACTTTAAATTGACCTTAACTACATTTACTAACTGTGATTAGGGCAAAAAGGTGAATCGGAACATAACCTCAAAATAATGACAGATTGGCCTGGCATGTTTATCATACTTACGATTTATTATTCATTACCGAAGAAATGTTTTATGGTTTTGTATGTTTATTATTGGCAGTGTTGGCAGTAATAATTTAAACAATAATTACTTATTAATCATTTAAAAATCATTATTAATTAATCATTTAATAATCATTATTTATTAATTATTTAAAAATCATTACTTATCAATCATTCAATAATTATTACTTATTAATAATTGTAATAAGTGACACATTATTTCTGAAATGCTGGTGCATTTTAATCAAAATTTTGCAAAATCGTTATCTCTGGACCCTATACCAAGATTGGGAATTGATTAGCCTAAAATTAATTCTGAGTCATTTTGATGGTATAGGCGTATCAAAAAGATACTTTGAAGCAATATGACTAGCCCGAATTTTGATTAATAAAGCTTTTGGTTTTTTTTTTATTTCAGAAAATGTTTTGTCTAAACCTTATCTCAAAATTGTGTGTGATCAACCACTGAAATAATTTAGAGACTCGCTGACGATAGGAGTGTGTCAGGAATAAATGTAGACGCGAAAATTTTAACAGGAATTTTTATTTAAATTTTGTTAGAAATTATTATATTTTCCAAACTTCTATCTCTGGATCTGATTTCCAAACTGGAATTTGATCAGCCCCTAAAATTAATTTCAAACCATTTTTATGGTCTCGGTGTATCAAAAAAATCTCGAACCAATTTAACTTGCTCGAATTGTAATTAATAAAGTTTTTAGGGATTTTTTTTATTTTGGAAAATATTTCTCTGGACCTGATTTCAAAATTTGGTTTGATCAACCAATAAAATAAATTAGAGATTCGTTGGTGATAGGAATGCATAAGAAATAAATCTAGACATGATATTTTAAGCCAGAATTGTTATTCCTGTTTTTTTTTTGTTGAAATTATTCTATTTTCGAAATTTCTAATAATGTGTTGATTAAAATGCACCAGCTAAAATGTACCAATCGATCTGCATTTCCTGATGATTATTTCGTCTAGGATCGATCTGTGAAAAAAAATGGAAATCAATTATTAAATTCAGAAACAATGTGTTACTTACTAAAATTATCAATAAGTAATTATTGTTTAAATGTAAGGTTTTTTTCAGATTCACCTTTGTGCCCTAATCGCTGTAGGTCATGTTAATTTAAAGTTTTCGCATGTGATATTTTATTAACTTTATTTAAAAAAATATATCCTGCCTATTTATAACATATACCTTCACTTTTCAGTCCACATTTCTCACTTTATTACTAATTAAACACTGTTATTATTTGTAATTACCACATAACATAACTTATGTTTTTTTGACACTTGTATCTATTTGAAGTTTTAAACGCAAACTTTAAAGGCGCTAAATTTGAAAATGTCCCTGTACAATGGCTTGTTTCCTGATGTTGTGAATTCGGACAGCATTCAAGTTCTCCATACAAAGCCACCGAAAGCGTCCTCGGGTTGATGATAGAGGGTCCCTGTATCAAGAATTTCTGCTGAATATGGTTACAAAAAAATAGGCAGTCGCGGAAAATTGTCCAGGGGTGGTCCCGAAATAATTAACGAGCAAGCGGAGGTGGGAAAAACGTTCCGAAAGCTGAATGGCACCTGGGTGAGGTGCCTGGAACGGAGACTTTGGGATACCGGGCGACCTCTCAGAGTAAGCAGCCTTATCCTTGCATGCGGGGCTCTACAAGGATAGACGGGCCCATTTCTCTAGCTAGAGTGCTACGAAGTGAGTGTGGCCCATGCACGGGATTACATGTCACGGTTGCATGCTGTGGCGTGCGAGAAACACCCGGAGATATCGCACTTTTTGCAGCAACGCCTGCGAAACCATCCCGAACTACTCCGAAAAAGCGGCTATGTAAGCGAAATGTCTACTATATCACAGAAAGAACAAGCCGGCAACAGAGAAAGGGAGGCGACACTAAGACCAACCGCGGGCAGACATCCGGTAAAGGAAGAGCGATGCTTTTATGCCCCGGAGAAACATAAACACAAAGGTTTCTCTTAAGCCTAAAGATCTAGTTGAAATGGAAGACGAGCTTCGTGGACATTATTCCGAAGAAAATTGAGAGAATAAGGATACTATCTGACGCTAAGAGAAGTCTACGGCAAAGGGAGAGGTGGATCAGAGAAAATCAACAGTTTCTCTCTGACATATCTCGACTCTTCCAAGACCCTCCAGTTACTGTTATAACACCTGATAAAGAATGCCCACCCATCACTACCAAAGAGGTGAAAAACGTATTAGGAGGGATGAAGAACTATTCCGGACCGGGACCAGATTGTTTCAAAAACTTCTGGTGGAAGAAGTTTTCTTCAACCCATCATCATTTGGCCCGTATTTTCACCTTATATTTGAAGTCGGAAGAGCCGATTCCAGAGTGTTAGGTGGAAGGGCGCACAATACTCCTGCAAAAAATAGGCAACTTAGCTGACCCGAAGAATTACAGGCCAATAACTTATCTGAACACACTTTATAAGATATTCACATCTATCCTAAATGATAGGATTGTTCGGGCAATTGAACCTGTGTGGCAAGAAATGTATGAACAACGAGGCTCAAAGAAAGGCGTAGCCGGATGTCGGGAGAACCTGCTCATCGATAGATGTGTCTGCAAAGATGCAGCATTCTACCAGCGTGACCTATCGATGGCCTGGATTGATTATCGGAAAGCTTTCGATTCGACATCCCATAGACTTATCATCTGCCTTTTCGAAAGTTTAAAGGTTCATTCGCAAATCGTGAGGTGCATAGAGATATTGATGCCCCTTTGGAAAACCAGGTTTACTATTTCATCTGGAAAAAATCGCGTGACAACTAACAAGGTCGCCTTTCAGAGAGGTGCCTTTCAGGGAGACACCATGAGCTCACTCCTCTTTTGCACACAAGGACACTCATGCATTTTACATGGATGATCTTATGACCTATGCTGAAAACAAAGAGCAGCTACTTCTAGCTCTAAAGTTTATTGACCGATACACTAAGAAAGTAGGAATGGAATTTGGGTTTGAAAAATGCGCCAAGATTCATTTAACGTGAGAAAAACCTAATGGCGTCCCTGAAGACCCTAAGGTCGTCAATAGAAACGCTTTACGGCACCTGTGCGCAGGAAAGACTGAAACATACCTGGACGTGTCACAGACCCGTATTCATGATGTGACATCTATAAACGATAATCTCTGAAGCAATACAAACGACTAATCCGGCAGATTTAATCTACCGAACTGTCGGCAAGGAACAAAGTATCTGCAATGAACATGCTTGCCGTGCAGGTAGTACTCTATTAATTTTGGAGTGGTTCCATGGACGAAGGAAGAGCTCAGGTCCTTGATATCGGGACATAAAAGGTTATGTACATGAAAAACAGCATGCATCTTAAGTCTTCTGTTCCGCGACTCTACATCTCACGTCACAAAAATGTGGATGAGGCTGCTGAGACGGTCGTACTAACTTCAGTACCGAAGATTAGTAAAATGCATCAAATCTTATCTCTCTCGTGTACTTACTCCTGGAAGCCCGGCTTAAGAAAGCACCGGAGAAAAACTTCCATGGATAGCTCCTCGATGAGAGGATGCACGGCATCTTGCACAGAAATGTAGAGGATCAGTCAATGTCGTGTGAGCTAACTTTTAATTTCCTTAAATCAACCGGATTGAAGGCGGGTACTGATGGTTTCATTTTGACATGTCGAGACGGTTTTTATTTCTACCTTGACATGCCGTCGCCTCATTTTGCGGCAACACATTCCCGATGGATAGCTGCAGGGCATGCTATGCACACCCGGAGCATCTAGCATATACACTATCTAGTTGTCTAGCTCATGCGAGAACGATTTACATCGAAAGGTGCAGTGCGGCACTAAGAGTGCTTCGTATCGATGTGGCAATTTCTAACAATTTCATACGCGTTTTGCACCACTTAGGACGTGCAGGTACAAAGGGGATCAAATATAATTAAGATAGCGATTAAAAAAAAAAATAAGTTGGAAAGAGTTGTTTTATAGTATTATGTTAAGGTGATACTTACTTTGCAGGCGCCTCCACCGCGTCTTTCTTTCCACCACCTGGTCTTCAACGTATGAAGTGTACCTTCTTCCTGCAGTTTTAAAATGGCTCCACTGATAGCTGTCCGATATGGTGAATCTAAACATCAGTTTTGTGTTATTTTATATAGTATTCATACATTTATATCTGCCAATTCTGCGAGTACTGTGTGTTTTATAAATGCCAATAATACTATTATAGAATGGATTTATTACAAATAGAGAAGGCAGTCCATTTTCAAATCACAGAATCGTCAATGTATTTCCGGAAATATTCTAAGTCAATGTACTCAAAAACAGTACACGTTCTTTATCTTTATTCTCTTTGTAGATTCGTCATATTATAAAGAGTATATTCAATGCTAATTTCCGCTCTACATTAGACTTCGCAAGCTGAAAGAATTTTTTTCTTTCTTAAACCTCGGTGGTTTAGATAATAGATCATCAGAATTCCATTCAGGGGAATGGGGTTTGATCCCTGAGCCAGTACTTAATCTAAGGGGTTGAAGTATATTTTGAGCATACTGGAAAAAGAGATTCAGTCATCTTTTTGCGCTCGAGGTACCTACAGGGCAACTACCTCAGTGGAATCGCTCCCTCTACCCCAGTCTGGTTGTATTGTTCTTTCTGCGGCCTGTGAAAGAGGCGGCTGCATGGCAGAGTGGGTGAGGATCACTTTGCCTCTTACGATGTAGAACGCCATTCACTATTCGATAGGTACGCCTGACACCTGTGAGTTATATTATCAAAACGTTGGTCACAAAGAAAGCAACCGAGAAAAAAAATTTCTTTCGTTCTACTTTCTACGCCTCTTACGTCATTTTTTCTCAAAAAATGTGTATTTTTGTGTAAACTGACTTTGAATATCTTCAGAAAATCGACCGCTATATTTTAAAATTAAAACTCTTTTGAATTTGTCTAATGAATTATGAAATAGTCTAAAAATTCTATCAAAATCAGTATAAAGGAAATAAATATCTATATTAAATTTAAAAATATGTTAGTTTCAACAAAAATTTTAACCATTTTTTGATAATCCACGTTTGGAATTTTAAAACCATCTCTTTGAAAAGATGTTATCTAAGAGTCAACATAAGAAAAAGGTGTTGCTTTAAGTGCTACCAGTAACTTTAAAATGTCATGCGGGTGAAATGATTAATTATGTGAATTTTAATAGTGCATCGACGATACGACTGATTGCCGAGGTAGTTACCGATTAACTCGGATTAAGACGACTAGTTGAGCCATTAATCGCAACATAATACAAAAATACAAGTTCCGAAGAAGATCGTTCGCGATTGGTTAACGTCTGAATAAAAGGATTTTCCGAAAGGAAATATCTTCGCGAAGATATTTAAACAACGAACGCACTAATACTGACACAGTCATTAATGCAAATTTATTCTGAAAAATAGTCGAACCTGTAAAATTTGAATATTCCAAACTAACTGAAAATTTCTAAACAGGAAACTTGGAGTACACGAACCTGTACAGGTTATCTTGATGGATTATGTGCAGGAACTTCGCGAAGAAAATTCTACATGATCCTGCAAAGGAAACTGCATCCAACATAACATTTAAATGATGATGTATGGGTTTCTTCACATAGTGAATTGAGGTACGGGTACATGTACAGAAACTTATTTAGGATCCTATAAAATAACTTGTATGGGTACTAATCTGCGAGGGTTCGCTAGTGGCTTGGTTCTCTCGATAGTGTGTTGTATCTTTAAGGGAATAAAAGAAAGGCAGTAAACGGGTCTGCAAGGACTGTCCGATGCATGAGCCTCAACGGAACGGTAAAGGACTATTGCCGATCTCCGGCGATCTCACATATGTCCAAAGTTCTATTGAGTGGTGACGTCTGATCGTAGTATCGCCTTGCACTTAATCAGAGTAGCTATTCAGGATAATTTATTCGAACTGTCTGCCCTGCTTATAGTAGGGAGTTTTTGATCCAAATTCCTCTCTTTCAGGTAGTTATCTGCAAGCGAAATAAGTTTTTCTAATCGTTTTCTGTACATGACCCTGTACGTGTTTCTGTTACAGGATCCTTCAAAAGTATCGTTTGTTGGCGCAGGTTCCTCTGCAGGTTCATGTATAATCTGCTTTGCCAAACTCCTGCACAAGAACAGTCGAGATTATATAAACAGGTTCGTGTATAGGAACGTATATAGGATCAGATTGACTAATCAAGAAACTGCTGCAAACCTTATTCGAGTGTGGTACAGTCGAACTTTGATAGCTCGAACTTCGATAACTCGAATTTCAGTAGGTACTATGTGCATACTGTTAACGTTTAGTAAGCTCATTAGTATCGGATTCATGAACGCCCGTTCGCCCGCTAATGATTTCTAAGAATGTCATTGCCTACAGATGGCTTTTCTAAATTTTTGAAATTTACAGAATTCATTAAGGGCGATCCTTACGAACGTATCATGCGATCCTTACGAACGTTGAGGACCTTGAGTTCAGTTTACTTGAATCATCCGAGCTTAAAGTTTATCTATTAATAATGAATACATGGAAATGTAAAACTTCGAGTGATAAAGTTAAAGTGATTTGTAAAGTCGAAAAAGGAGTAAAGAAGAAAAAAGTCATTGTAGCAGAATTAGAACATGAAGAGCTTAAAGCACGTGTTGGATGGTTAGGTAACTTTAAAAATAGCAATGTCACACGTTCTTTAATTTTTTGTTTCCTCCATGAGAAGTATCTCTTTTGAATGTCCAATTGCTGCCTGGTGAGCATCTAAAGAAAAGACAAAATTCATTCGCGTTGAAAGTGTGTTTCAAATCATACTATTCCAATAGACGCCGCAGTACATGCGTTCTGTGTAGCCTTCACAGTCAAGTTCAGGTACAGCTGCACTCTCACCTGATATTTTTTTTCTTACAATGGCGTTTCTGTATTTGAATTTGTCGAGCCAATCAGTGTAATCTCTCACTCGCTTCATCGACTCCATCATAACTGGCTTAAGTTTAGGGAAAATTTTATTCTTCAAACCTTTTACGCTGTGACAAACAAGGTGCTTCTTACGCCCCCTTACAAATTTTGTTCTGATCCTTTAATGTCGTTGATAGAGTACTCGCAGGAATACCAAATTTAATTATAATCTGATTTTTACGTTTAACTCCTTTTTCATTTCGTCAATAATTTTTATTTTATCCCAGATAGTTGTAGATTTCAGAAATGGAATCATCTTTGAAAAGTAAGCACTTCAATATTATTTAATTGATGAATCCTGATTTCATTAATTCTAATTTACAAGAGTATTTAGAGTCGGTTGAAAACGTGTCGAAGAAAAAACGAGAATTCATATAATTTGATGAATATAAAAAATGTTCCACTGAGTTCCACCCAGATATTCAGTTTAAAATAATGATTAGGTTTTCTTCATAACGCATCAAAAAACCAGCTGCGGATAGCTGCGGTTTTGAGCTCAGTCTCAATTTTTATTTCAAGCTTCATATATGTCCATAACCTGAAAACTTCAAGCCCCCATATATTGAAAACCGATTATGTTAATTAATATAGTTCCAACACGACGATAATTTGACCTAGTTTCGATCCGATAAAAAACAATAATTAAATGTTTCTAAAAAGCTGGGAATCGTTTATTAGATGGCAAACAACATGAAAAGCAATATCAAAGTATTGCTCAATAGATATTTAAAAAATAACAGGATGTTTGTCGGAAGTAGAATATACAAGTCATACTCTGCGTTCATGATAAGCGAGTGTGAAATTTTATCAACATTGAGCTTCTTTCTGATATTTTTATGCGATATATCCTACTATATACATTTTTTGTCTAATTTTCGAATATTTCATCAGTTACTCTAAAGCTTCAGAAAAAAATTCTATACACTAAGAGAGTCAAATAAAAAAATATTTAAAAAAAACAGTGTATAGATCATAAAAGTTCATAATATATACATTGTTTTGTTAAATATTTTTTGAGTTGACTGTCTTATTGCATATATATTTTCCATTTAAAGCTTTAGAGTAACTGTAGAATAGATAATGACTTTTTAGGGCCTTTATAAAGGTCCGCTATATTAGATCCATGGTTCATTTATTTTAAAAATAATTTTTGCCTTTTGATTCCTAATCAGCGGTCATGAAAACCCCGTTATACCAATTTTGAAAAGAATCGAAAGTTTATTTAACATACTCGTTCAATATATTGTATCCGCCATTTTGTTTTTGGAATTTTTGAGATCAGATTCGTAATCAGCAATCTTCAAAAACCCGTTATACCAATTTTGATAAGAATCGAACGTTTATTTAGCTTACTTGTCCGTCATATTGGATCCGACATATTTTTTGGAATTTTGAATATCACATTCGTAATCAGCAACCTTGAAAACCCAGTTATACCAATTTTGAAAAGAATCAAAAATTTATTAAACATACTCGTCCGCAATATTGTATCCGCAAATTTTGTTTTCGGAATTTTTGACATCGGATTCGTAATCAGCGACCTCAAAAACCCGTAAACAATCGAATTTGGGCCATTTTCCACTACCCGACCGTCCCTTCGTTCAGGGATTCGACTTACCGAGACTCCTTAGGGTCCGACTAATGACTTCGACCTATCGAAATATTCGAGTTATTGAACAAGTTTAACAAATAAATACTATATTAAAAACCTGGGGACGAAAAATGTCTTCGAGTTATCGAGAATTCGACTTATGGACGTTCAAGATATCGAAGTTCCACTGTATATATGTCGATAGGTAAGCCGAAGAACGCAGGGTCTGAGTTTTGTTTCAAGAGACGTCTCATCTGACTGTGGAACCGTTAGCAATATACGACGTTTCCTACGTTCTCACACGTCGACATGTAGGTATTTCTACTCATTATTTTGTTCAGGAACCTATCCAGTCCAGGTAGATTTCCCCTACAAGAATCAATTTCATACTGGCTTGTAGTTTAAGGTCCTGGGAATCAACAACTGTTAAATATATGACTTTATTTGCAGAAACTAAGGAAACAGTTTATCTTTAAAATCTTCTTACTATCAGAACCTGATAAAATTAAAAAAAATTTTGCTACATACTTGGCGGCATTGCAATTCCATATCCTTTTGAGTCCAATAAGCCACCAACTTGAGTAAGCTCGCAGTTCCTCTCGATTACATATTCTATAGATGTCGATTCCATAAGAAATGCATAACTTCCTTTTCCTTTTGCGACTTTAGTTACGCCTTCTACATTACTTTTCGTGAATACGGAGGGCTCAGCTGATTCCATAAAAGACCACATACGCTGATATGTCGAGAAGTTAGAATCCTGGATCAAATAAAAAAACTTATTAATGGAGAAAGTCGTGAAAATTTTATCACCATATTGCAGATCCCTGTATGCGTGTGTGAAGTATTTTTCATCATACCTCAATCGAAAATTCAACTTTAGATGCCTGTAAGGGCCGAAAACCGAGTTTTCTACGGTGCTAAACACCGCCATTTACATTAATATGCCAATTTCTTTACGAGGGTTGAATGCTCAATTTTTAACCTGCTTCACAAAAATGTGTAGTTGAATTTTCATAAAACTTGGTATAGATGAGTTTTTTAGGCCGCACATTATGAATTTAATTTCAGAATGTCAAAATTTTGAACATATATATTGAAGATTTGTTACTTCTTCGTGTTCAAATACCGTCACGGCATAAGGACAGTGCACGCTATTATGTCTACGTACTGGTAGAAAGGATGGGAGAAGGTGTTGACTCTATCAAAGAGTATTATTGTTCCTGTAAGAATGGACCTCGCACTGCTGCATATTGCGCGCATGTAATTACCATTATATGGTATGAAGGATATGATAATAAACATGAAAACATTACTTTTCCAGAGACAACGTTGAATGAAGTTTTTTCCAATATTGAGAGCTTTGATGATGAAGATAGCCGTTAGATAGAACAATAATTTATAATAAAATAATGGACATGCTTTTAAGCTTTCATACGGCAATATGATTTTATTATTCAATGAAATGAACGCGTTATGATATGTTTTGTTATTGCACGCTTGGGGCACAAAATAGCATAGCTTTTTAAAAGTTTTACTATTAATGCGAATCTAAAAACAAGCTTTAGTCTGACGTCTCTGGTATAAATGTACAATGTCATATAAATTGCAGTTCCGTCTATATTTGCATTAAATTTTAAGCCGATTTCCAGAAATAAGTAGATGATAGCAAATAAAAAAAAAAGAAAAAAGAAAAATTGCTAAAATTTCAGTCAAATGGATGATTATTTATTCAACAAACATAGGCCTTAAAGTCTTCCATTCGATTTACATGGTATAAATAATGCAGTAACAATCATTCTGTATAACTTGTTAAATTTTTATTTAAATTATTCTATCGCTGTGGCAAAAATCGGCGTTCAAGGAGGGAAAATCTGCGAAGGGATTTGAGATAGCGGGTTCGTAGATTAAAACCAAAATAGCGGTTTGCGGGAGAAAAACAAAATGGAGGTTTTGTGAAGGAACAAAAAATTGGCTGTTTCGTTGAAGAAGTCGCTTCGCGAGTTAGTGGAGGAAGAAGTCGCGAATTATTAGAGGAAAACCAAGATATCGGGTTGGTAAATAAATATTAAGGTGGAAACTGATTAGAGGAAATATGGTGGGTTAGTGGAAAAAAGATGGTGGGTTAGTAGAATAAACAAAAAAGCAAAAGAAGAATTAAGATCTTGGCGAGGAAAAAGGCGGTGAAATAATTGAATTGGTGGGAGGAATTGAATTGGTGGGTGGAACTGAGTTAGTGGGAGGAATTGAAGATGTTGGCAGCGACTAAAATTTGTGGGAAGGAATTAAGTTTGTGGCAAAGAATTAGATTGATGGGAGTAATAAAATTGTAAACAACGAGAAGACTAGTGAAATGAACAAAAAACCCTCTGGAGTATGTCAAAATGTACTAAAAGCACCTAAACGTAGAAAAATGTCGTTAGTGGGTGAAGAAAGCCGCCAAGAGAATAATTCCGATGATGACGAGCGGGGTGTGGAGGAGCGGAGATTCATAATGAAGAACTTCTTAAAACAGATGACCATGGCGCTCTCCAGACTTCCCACAAATTTGAGTCTTTACGAACGCTTACAATTCCTACCGCTAACTTAGTTCCTGTAACCAATTTAATTTCTCCCGCAAATTCAATTAATTTTACTGCCTTTTCCCTCTTGGGTTTCCTTTAATAATGTGGACTTTTTCCTCTACTAACTCGCGAAACGGCTTCTTCCACAAAACGTATACTTTATTTTTTTTTCTTAGCAAAACATCTATTTTTGTTTGCCTTCCGCAATCACCATTTTGGTTTTACTCCACGAACTCGCTATCTTAAATTCCTTTACCAATTCTCACTGCTTCAAAGACCCAAGCATCCACTCAAGACGGAATTTATCATTAGGAGAGCCAATAACATAGTTTTTGGTTTAGCTAGAGGAATAAGACAATAATGGCCTGTGAGTCAATTTTTATTTAATATATTATTCTCAGACTGAGAAGAAGAAATTAAGAGAAAAGAATGGTAAGAAGTTTAGTTAGGAAAAAAAAGATAAATGCACTAGCATATACGCCTGATACATTGTTCATGACAGAGGATGAAGGAATGGCCGGTTTTATTAAAGGATTGGAGAAACACTTTGATAGGACATGGTTGAATTTAAATGTAGAAAATGCGAATTTAATGAGGTTTAGAAAAGGACAAGAAAGATAGAAATAGTAGAATGAGAGATTAAACGAAGTAAAATTAGAAGAAATAAAGGGCTTTACATACCTGAAATGTATCTTTTATAGAAAAGAAGATCATGTAGTTTATGTAAGTGAAGCGATAAAAAAAGACACCTTACGTAATGAAACAGACATAAGGAATGAGAAGAAGATGATTTAATAGTGCGCTGAAGTAGAATGTGGAAATTTGATGCGCTGGTATGGTCGCTATTTTGCTATGGAGCAAAGATATAAGGATGGAAGGAAAGGAAAGAGATTCAGAGTTTGCAAGAAAGGTATATGCAGGTAAGGTGGATGCTAGTGGTAGACTGGAGGAAGCTTCAATATATAGCGAGAGAAGGAGCGGATCGGAATAAAATAAGTACTAGAACAGAAACGTGGGCAGAGCACTTTGTAGAGTGGATAGAGAGGGCAATATAGTTAAAGAGATGGAAAGAAGAAAGGAGCGGGTTTTTCAGTGCCAGGTGTGCAGGAGAGGTTATTGAAGTCAGATACGTAGAATTGAAAAAGGGACAGGGAAAGATAATTATTATAATGGTGGGTAATAATAATTAAATTATACAATATAATAAATGGTAAAAGACGAAAAAAAGAAAGAAGTAACAAACCAGGTAAGGAAATGGATGTATTAGGAAAGAAAGAAGAACGAAAGTGCAGAATCTTTGGTGAAGAGAAGGAAAATTGAAAGCATATATGGAAACTGTGCAGAAGTGGAATGGAAGATAAAGGAAGCTCGCAAGATAATGTTCTAAACGTTTCAGTGAAGAAGGATTGGGCGGGAAGTAGATACAGCAGTTTGAGGAAGGTAAAGAGGCGAATCAAAAGAAATAAAAAATGGATATGAAAAAGTGGCAGAATTGAGGCAGAAAAGAAGAAAAACCGACAGTGATAGAAAAAAGAAACGAAAGTGGCAATAATATTCTTTTTCGATCGCTCCCTCAGTAGTGAGCTAGTGCGTTAAAAATTGCGCTCTCTTTAAAATAGAATTAAGGCTCTAGATATAAGAATTTATGTTAATAGTGAAGATAAGATAATGTAAAATACGTGAGTGGTAATATTGTAAGGAGCGGAAGTTATGCAAATTCTTACTACAAGTAGTTCCTTGAACTATTTTCTGTATTTCTGGAGGATTCCTCTTATCAGGAACAGTATGAGTTCCGTGTTCCGAGAGTCCTTTCCAATGCTTGATTCTTTTCTTTAGGCATACGAAGAAATTTCGCTAGTGGAAGTTAATGCACTTGAAAAAACAACGACTATCTTTGTATAAAATTAGGCTGTGTGTTAGATTAAAATTTAATGGCGATTCAAAAAATAATTTTTAACAAAATATCTTGGAAGGTTATTTGTGATATGATTTTAGAACTAGGACCATGACAGTAAAAGTGACCGGTGTGCATATATTTTCGATAAACGTTCAGACTACCTGAAAGGGGTAGCGTGAAAGTAAGAAGTTGCCTTTTAGTTTTTGTCGAGTTTGGTTTGAATTATTATTTACGATTATTGAATGTAAAAGAAAGAAAATAACGTGTCAAGATTATATAGAAGATTAATATTGAATTTCGGATAGTATAAGTGTGTAAGATTCCTTAGAAAACTGTGGTGGTTTATTCCTGAATTATTTAAATAAATTAAATTGAATTAACTAGATTCAATTATTAGTGTCGACCTTTCCTCTTCGCTCCCCTAACTGTAGTTATCCGAATAAAATTGCTTTAAATTTGGTCGGATAAATTCGCAGATGCAGCCTCTTATTCGCAATTTATGTCAATACTAGCAATTAATATGACACTATAGTTTGTTTATCAGTTTATTTGCAGAGTAAGGATTAAGGTTTCTCCTGAATATAAATTTAAATGTAAGAACGACGAGTGATCACCAAAGCAATCGAAAAGCTAATGAGTGCAATTGTATGTATGAGCTAATTGCACGAGTATGATTTAGTCCAATAATTCAAATGTAAGTTTCCTTTAATGTCTTAACTACCAACGCATAAGAATTGACATTTCTATCACAAAAATTGCGAATCAAGTCAACGCATTTTAATACTAGTGTACTTTACCCCCTTAACTATTTAGGCCTAATAAAGACAATTTTATTTACGAAATATTTCGGGCGTAATTCGTGAGAATGCACACGGGCCTACTATGGGCACGCACACGCCGAACTGAAGGCAAAACGCACTCGCGTGCGTCTAACTCTTAAATAGGGTAGGGGTAATGGGAAAAAACTGCGATTGCTCCTTTGGTGTCTGGAAGCTCGTTCCTGTAGGGCGCTCGTATCTTTTGAGCTTGTATCTTTGGACTTCGAGTGTAACTATTAAAGAGTTTGAACTGCCAACAAACATCATGTTAATTTGTTGAGTGGTTTGCAAGGAACTACCACATTGTGACATTTAAATGTCTTCGTCCACTGATTCTTGATCGGCGTGCCATCGTGCAGATGAGCTGTTCGTGTTCAGGCGCTTAAGCCTTATTTTCACTGTTACGAACTCATTGTGCTAAAGTAATATACATAATAACTTCTTTAAAAAATCGAAGATATGATGCATACACAACTTTATACTCAGGCTGTGACAGTCAAGACAAATTCTGGCGAAGTACATCAAATTCAGTTTTGATGAGACAACTGGAGAAAGTATTGAGACAAGAAATGCTGTATAACAACTATTTAAGTTAGTAAATTCAGTTATTTTGTATACTTCATGTAGTAAAATATATTGTGGACCAGACCATCGACTCTTTCTTCTAGCCTGGCTTGAATGACGTAAATTCCTATGCATTTTTACTCACATTGAGAAGGCCAGTTTATTGTCATATGACTGCCATTACACAAGTCAAGCTTGGAGCATATCTTGTTTAAAATATGCGATCGTAATAACAGTTGTAATTACAGCTGTACAAATATTCTTAATCACAGCCCTAAAAATTTTCGTGAATACGGGTTAATAAATACATATTTCCAATACCTCCATATTGTTTTTACTTCATGCCTTAGCTCGTTATACTCATCAATCTTAATTGTATAGGTTGTTTGCAAATTCTGAGTAAGTAGACAAGCAATGTCGATTGTTAGACGTTTCCGCTTTTTTTGTTACGTTTTACGATGCAAGCTCGATTAGATCATGTATGTATCATAATCTTTCAGGATAGTAATGTTCCAATATAAGATATAATCTTCGTTTTATGAAACAAAGAGATCATGTTTCCACTAGAAGCATGCCGTCCTTTTTCTGCCAAATATTGGATACCTCACAATCAACTTTACATTGGTTTAAGTTTTGCGGTGCTTGCAGTAGATGATTTTTTATTTCTATTGCATTTTTAATTCCTCTGTGGTGTTTGTCCTGATATTCAATGCGCGTGTTCGTGATCCGCTCAAAAGATTGTGTTGTAAATCGCAACATCTCACTTGTTGTTAAAGTAGTGTCGCACCTATAGAACTTGTAACTTACGTGGTTGCTTGACACCGAAAACGTCCCTACACCTTTTATGTCTTGCCGAATTACTGTGAATCACTGTAATAAATTACTGTAGTGCATTCTGTACTTCATCATTTTAACGTGGATGGTTATGTATAACCTTCTGAAGTAAGTGCTCGACCATTTGATGATCCCAAAAGACTACGTTAATATAGTGATGACATAAGTGTTGATTGTCCTAATCTTGTTCTCTAAGTTAAGATAACTCTTCAGAACCTAACTGAATCTTGTAGTGAATGCATTCATTATGTTTTCCTTAATTATCTTAACGTGAATACATTTGGACACAAGAATACTTAGATATTAATATGGATTGTCCTCAGAAATTGGCTTGATATTGTTCTCTTTCTCGTTCCCTAGCGCTGTTGTTCGTAATACTTCTTTTTTAAATACAGTTTTCTGTATTTATATAGTCCGAATTCCATGTAGATATCATCGGAAAACTGCTTTATAAGGTGGAATACTTGTTGCAGTTTCTGGTTTGAACTAGCGTATAGCTTCAGGTGATCCATCTACAGAATATGGGAACGTTGAGGAATATCATCATTATGATGTATAAATCTAGGTGCCCTTTGTTGTCCATATATATTTGCAAATGTACATAAACATTTAGAATTACAAGCACATTCAATTTCCAACATAAGAAGAGAGGCTTGCACTGGCCATGATCCTGAATCCTCTCTTTCGGCATTATTAATGTCTAATAACTATAATATATGTAATGAACAAAGTTAATAATAAATCTTTCCGCAATTACGGCAATTGAAATCGCAAAGATATCCGTTTTTCAGGCGCAATTACATCTCTAATTACGGTTTCAATTTCGCTGTTGTAATAACGACCGGAATTATGGTAGCATATTTTCAGTAGGGATGACTTTATCGGTGATAATTCTCATGAAACAACTTAAAGCACGTATTTTAAAATGAAAATTACGTTACTCCGCATTGTGACACATTTTATGCCTTTGAGATTTTTGACTAAGCTAAGAAATAATTTATTATGTCAGAAAACTCACCCTAAAAAATGTTGCAGTACTTCCTCCCTCGACAGCTCCATATTTAATTTTGGTTTGCTTCGCAAGATCTTCTGCGCTCTCAATAGGCGAATCCATTCTTTCGACTGTAAGAAAGGCCGCTAAGTTTGCTGTGTATGATGATATCATAATAAGAGTAAAAAACCACCACATCCCAGCTACCATGCGAGTGGATACTGCCCTTTAAAAAAAATTGTAAGCACTGCAGATCAATCTGGCCACACAAATATTTCCTTACATATATGTTGTGCCACTTTCTCTAATTATAAATTCCATGAAATGCCTATGCACTTCATGAGCTACTAGCGGATTGTGTAATAATCGACAGTTACACTATCTGTCTAGAATTTTTAGCCGTTTTATGAAGTGTGAAATCACCTTTGCGTAGTTATTGGAATAGATTAGAGTTTAATTATATGTCTAACGATTCTCATAATATCATAAAACGACTAAAGTGCTATTGAGAAACTTGTGTATTTATGGAGAATCTTTCCAATTTGTATAGTATAAGATGCGTTTAACGAATATCTCTGGCGAAATTCAGACTGTTGTCAGGCTTCTCGAGCCTAGTGAACTCGCGAAGCACGCCGTTTCCGAAGGGTCAAAAGATGTGACCAATTACACCAGCTTGAAGTAGATATTTTTACATGATATGAAATACTTAAAAGCAAATTACACTGAAAAATTATCATAGTTCTCCAAATTAAAAACTGTTTTAAAAAAAGTTTAGAGTCACTCTAATTTGTCGAACCGAAAGACATTTTAAATTGGTTTGATAATTAAAAATATCCAATTAAAAAGTTAATGAAACATACATTATGTATTAAATTAACTGTTCTGAATGTGATAGCTGTTATATTGATCATTTTTAGAGATATTATTATGCCCGTATTATGCAACATACAAATTATTATAGACATAGTGAAACTGCTATGATGCAACAATCACAGAATTTTGATTACAAGCTTTATTTTAGAAACGTAAAAATGATTAGCATTGAATTTAATTAAAGAAAAAGACTTTTTAGAATAATGCAAATTGTTAAATTTTTGCCTAAGGTCTACTAGAAATGTAGTTAAATAATAAAAAAACCAAGTTTAATTTTGGTAATGTCTGTGCAATTCGCCGCGAATCACGGCCTCATCAGGACTGAAAATACAGAGAAAGGAACGACATTAACGTCTAATTTTTTAATTTTATAGACTAGATAAGAATAAGAGGCATACCGCAAGTTGAAACGTTTCTCATTTGTTTTAAAAAAAGTTTCATTTGTATTATATGTAAATATTAGGCGTACACAAAATATACATGTGAAGAATCACTCTGTAATAATTAAAATTAAAACAATGGATAAGATATTAAAAATGACATACTTCAGTCCATAGGATTAAGGTGTTGTAAGAATCCATTATTCAAATTATTTGACGTTTTGAAAACTATACGTTTTCCTCATCAGGATAGAGTCGTGTATATAAATGTTTCTTATATCATTTCGAGTATTTATTATGTACCCTTAATTCTCCTTTTCTCAATTGTTCTATGAAAAAAGTTATACAAAATTAATATAATAAAAGACATTTTTTTCATTTGAAATGCCGTAAAAAAAGAGAGAGAGATATATGTTTTCTATCAAAAGTGAGGTTAGGAATTTAGAAAAAATTTTATATTTACCTTCATGTTATCTTCATTCCAGGTTAATTAAATCAATTATATTATTTATTTTAAAAAAACACACATTACATTATAACACAGATATAAAAAAGGCAGTACTTTAAAGACTACATTTTGGTGAGATGGAAACAAAAATACGTTTTGCTCCATTTTTCAAACGAGAAAAAGAGAAAGAGAACCAATTAACAGAGAAACACATAGCATTGCCGTATCACAAGTTTGTTAATGAGGGTTTTAAGAAAAATAGGCGGAAAAGAAGAATTACAAATGATTGGTGAACATGAAAAAAGGGTTATTTAAACGATTTGTAATTTATTAACTATGAGTAAAAAGTTACAGTAATATTATTATTAATTTAAAAATTACAAAAAATTGATAAATTTGAAAAAGAAAATTAGAAGATTATCAGTTGGATTTATATAAGAAATCAATAGCTGTACATTCAAAGAAAAATATTTAAAAATTGGTTAAATTAAAGTTAGACCTGGTAATACAAAAATAGTTAAATTATTTTATGTCAAATTTTATCATTATTTTCTTTGTTTTTTTATTTCTCTGATTAATTAAAAAAATTGTATCTTGATTAATTTTTTAGATTAAAGAAGCCAAGATTATATTATATATTGGACTACAATTATTTAGATCAGAAATTATATTTGAACAATTATTACCATTTTTTTGAATGAAAAACATTCCCGCTATTAATGTTTTAAATTCGTTAGGTTCATGGTGTAAGACAATGACATTTTCCCAATCAATTAGATGTTCAGTTTCGACCTGGTGTTTAGCTATGACTTTTTGGTTTTTGGGATTTTGTCTAAAGTTATCATGATGTTCCTTGAATCTAGTAGAGAGTGTTCTACCAGTTTGGCCAACATAACACTTTTCGCAATTCAAATATTGAATTTTGTATACAACATCAATAAGTTGGAAATTGTCTTAAGAATCTTTGCCTAGTTTTATAAATTTATCTAATTTTTTTACAGCATTTCAAATGAAAAAAATGTCTTTTACTATATTAATTTTGTATAACTTTTTTCATAGAACAATTGAGAAAAGTAGAATTAAGGATACATAATAAGTACACGAAATGATATAAGGAACTTTTATATGCACGACTTTATCCTGATAAGGAAAACGCTTAGTTTTCGAAGCGTCGAATAATTTGAATTTGAATGCATAGACATTCTCAAAATTAAACTTGGTGTGTTTATTATTTAACTACATTTCTAGACCTAAGGCAGAAAATTAACAATTTGCATATACTTAATATATTGGGCTAAAATTTCAAAAAAGTTAATCAAATCTGCTGGCCAAAAACAACCCGTAGAATGGAACTCACTAGACAACAACATCTTGCTCTAAAACAAAACGAAAATATAAAAAAAATTAAAACCAACGTAGACTTTTATTAAAATGTAAAAATAAAAACCTGTTTCCGAACAACATTATAAATCAGACTGAGGCACACATGTTTTTTCATTCGAAAAGTGCACATAAGAAATTTCAAAACTCATTGACATTTTTTAGATAAAAAATTCTATTAATACAAATATTTCATATAAACCGATGTATTACAGATTTAATTATAAACATGACAAATCTAGAAAGTAAACTCGTACAGATTACGTCAATTCAATTTTTAAACAAACTTGAGGGTGTTGGTTCAATCCGACTTTGAATTTTTTTTAATAGGTACGGCACTGATTCCATGTATATTTTTTCCGAGGGATTTGTGAACGAAAGAAAGAAAACTTGTCGAATATGCAGGGTTTTGCGAGATCCTCGGATCAATAAAATGTTGAAAAATATAAAAATTTGTTGAGGAAATAATTATTTTCTCGACAAAATTGAATTTTGCGAAAGATAGAAACCAGCGGGTAGTAGGCGGCAGCATTTGTGAGATAGAAATCGTTTGCTATTTATTTTTTTACTCACAATTCCGACATAATAGAAGAATTTTAGAGATTCACGGCTCTTCCAAAGGGCCAGGTCTTAAAGATGGTGTCCCCAAATTTTGCGAAATACGTTGCGAAATGGAGCAAAAATCAAAGAGAACTGACATGCACTTTCTGTGTTTTTGTAACTGTATTTGCGATAAAGCACCAGGTTAGCTGTTACTTTCACTCTATACGCGGAATCGGGGCGCCTCTAGTTATCGACCGTGGGTCAAGACTACAATTCTCAAAGGGGAAAACCTCTTCTGGGACACTGACTTTTTGATGAGACTATCATCAATCGATATTACTTCAAAAATAATAATACACGTGTCCCGGATTTTTTGGTCCCTTGTAAGAACTATGAGCGTTTGTAAATCATATTAGCCAAGAGTGTAAAAACTCTACCGGTTCACGCGCAAGAACTCCCATCAAGATCCGCTAGTCCAGTGGACAAGAGTTTGACTGGTGACCACACTGCCGTGGGTTCGAATCTTTTTCTCAACTTTCTTTTTCGTATTGTAAACATATCAAATGATAATTTTTAATGCTTTTCCGGCGAATAAATTATATTTTTGAGAAATATTACTGGGAAATTGTTAGAAAGTGCTCCATCGACACGGCCCTGCTGATGGGTGTATGGATGTATGTGGACGCGCATGCGTCACTGTGTGTCGCCGCTGTTCGGGTATGACGAGGGGACCGGAGAGTCACAGTCGTCTTTGTATAGTGGTAACGAAAAAAAATAAAGTTTTCATTTAAACAAAGTGTGCGTGATCATTACTTCAATCATCCCAGATTACTCCAAAAGGTTGTGGGCTACAGTGCACGCTTCTACTGAGCACGAACGAGCGGAAAATTAGACGAATGGATATTTAGAAGCAGGACCGGCAAGAATTTTAAGATGGTAAGTACGGCTGAAATATATTACCATGCTAGCATGTAAATAAAATAAAAACTAGTACTATTAATTAAGATGCATGCTTCCGGAACTAGATAGAAGTGGATAGAATAATGAATGAATAAAAAAGTAGTTAAACAAAATGGAGAAGTAAGGACATACACCATATTCAAATATGACTTAGAGGCAAGGCAGAATCGGCCTGGAAAAATACTTGTGGAACATTGTGTCCCTCACCATCACAAAAATAAGAAGGCGATCGAGGTAACCTCGATCAACGAAATTTTAACTCAGCACTTAAGTGATAAGGATAACTATAAATAATAAGCATACATGTAGAGAAATCAGGATTAAAGGTCAATTTAGAAAGTTTAACACAATAAAATGATATTAAACAAAATTGAAATCTTATGGAACATTTGGAAATCTACATAAATATAGGAATAATTAAGAAATGACAATAAGTTAGTACATAGTTTTATAATAATTTTGCAATATTTCAGACCTTTTTTAACATATTTAAATAATTTGGAATAGTTAACGTAAACTTCTAGAGAACATCATACGCGACTAAAATTTTTTTTGGAAATTTAGATTAACTATAAACAATTTTAGAATGTGATAGAACACTTATAGAATTATGAGAATTCTAGACAACTTTAGACAGTGTCAGAATTTTATACAAGGTTAGAGTTCTATGAAGGATTAAATTAATCATTGACAGATTTAGAATGTACGAGAATATTTAAGTAAGTTGAAGAATTCTAGACAATTTTAGAAGAGAACAGGATTTCATAGAAAAATTAGACTGATTCTAACAAATTTAGATTAATT